>NC_085140.1:329865995-329963495 GCF_024139115.2 Armigeres subalbatus | reverse complement strand
GGCATCATACCTAAATGTTCCAAGCGTGTCGCCAAAATCGAACGGGGTTTGTATGTTGATTGCCAATCTTACGTTGTTGGACAGGTAACTGGTTAATAGGGAACCCAGTAATGCAACACATATCATCTTGAAATTAATTTGCTAAGAGCATATATGAATGTGTCCAGTTCTCACAGTCATGCTTAAAGCTTGTCACTAACAGAAGTGACAATTTCCTAGGATCAACTTCTCAAAATTCCAACGATTGAAACCAAGCGGCACATATCAGTGCCGTTCAATTAAAGCACAGGCACGACAATCGTACTAATTCGTTGTGTCAGTGTATTCCAATGTAAACTGACACACAACTAAGCCTACGCCAGTCAGCTGAAGACAGTTCAATTTCATGGGCTAATGCCTTCTGGGGAATAATACCTGTACGTGTGTGCTGTATTTGGAATGCACGAAAAGAGAAATGGCTTGACTTTATATGATTACTTAGTATAGGGAGGAAAAATTTGATCTCGACACTTTAGAGCGTTATTTGATTAATTTGTTAAAAATTTAAAAAACTAACAAAAACCGATCTCTATCTCATAAATATAATAAAATAATTCAATATGCTAGAATTGGAATCGAATGGAATCAATTCTAATCTGATTCATGAATACCCGAGGGTAAACAATCCAAACAAAACATATTAAAAATAAATGCATACCTTAAAGCTACGCTTTTTCAACAATGTTTCGCTACAGCCAGGTACAATTGTCTCATAAATCATCCCGGACCGTAAGCACCTCCACTTTGTATGAAGATTAAATTTATGCTTCGTCTCTTCTAGACTCTCACTTAGATGTGAAGCTTTCCCATCTTCATATTCCGTCCTATGTTCAAATATCCAGCCAAAAGAATTCCGGCTCGACAAAGGTGAGTTTAATGCGAGGCAGTTAAAAAGAGAATTTTGCACGATTGGTGTGAGTGGCTTTTTTCCCGGGTCATGTCTGGTACTTACAGAGTCAGTTACCCCAACCGTATGTTATACATCGGTAATGCTTGTGAAGGTAAAATTTACATAACCATCTGTGATTAAATCTGTACAAACAAACATTTCAAAACGGATAAGGAGATGAATCTCGTTGTACAGAAAGTACACGACACACCTCTGGGAAACATTGTGTTATCTGGATTATTCAACCTCAAGACCATTTGGAAGCGAATTAGCCTTATGTAAATTTGTTACAAGTAATCCGATCAAATTTCGAAGATATCAAACTCACCTTAGAAATATTAAGTGTGGAAAACTGAATTCGATTCATGGACGTAGCCTGAAAGCCTGCACGTAGAACGCACGGCTCTCGATGATTGAAAACGGTATGAATTTTAACAGTCGGGTTCACATTTAGGTATTACAAGCCATTTTACCATTTAGGTTCTGTCTTATTTTACTTGTGACGTAGGAGTACGTCAAATTTAAATTTGAGAGCGTCACGAAAAGTGGTCAGCCGTTTTGCAACCAATCTGAGATTTTGGTATCAATCGATCGACGAACTCTCTACGACTTTATCAAATTATTAAAAACAAAGTTTTCAAAGCGCTAATATATTGCATAATTGAATTTCGCCAGGCACTCTAAAAAATCTGAAAACCAACCAATCCCGTATGTGCGTCGCAAACACAGACATCAAAATAGTGCTACTTACGGGCTAGGCTCTAGTACTCACTTCTTTCAAGATTTCTCGGAGAGCGAACACGAGGGCCACACAGTACTGTCGGAACGATGACGCCGGTAGCAGCAGTCCCAGCAGAAAGCCGATCTTTGAGATACCTGGGCTTATTCTACGAGTGGAGTGACGTGAGATTGCTCGAATGACGTGAGAAGAGTCGTATAGCCCCATTTGAATAACATGGTCACCTCACATGAGAATTGCTAAAATCTAATCACCTCACGTCACTCGACTCGTAGAATAAGCCCAACCGTCAGCAGCAGCACTCAAGAGAAATTTCCACGCAATGTTCGGACCATCGCACAGAGTGGTTGAAATCGTGTTTTTTGGCGCGTTTATTATTTAGTTCCTTCATTATGCAACTAAGCGTAATGGTGTCTTCGAGACATTTTATCAGTGAGTTAATGCGCTTCTTTCGAGGTATTCAGGTATTCCCCCTAAAAGTGAAATGAAAAATTTATTTGTTCCACTTGACAACACATAAGGTTTGATTCTCCATAAAAGTTGTACCAAAAGTTCTCCTGAAAAACTTTGTCGAAAACACTTACTTACTTACTTATGAATCCTGTACACCTCCGGTAGTGCAAAGGGCCGACGTGAAAGATCTCCATCCTGAGCGTTGCTCAGCTATCGCTTTAACCTGTTGCCAGGTTCGATTTCGGTCGACTTCTTTTATTTCTTTATTTCTGCCTCTGCTGCGATGTCCCGCTGGATTCCAGTCTTGTTTCGTTTCCGTCCCTAGGTAGAGTGTGGCCGACCCAGCCCCACTTTCGATCCCGAATTTCTCTGGCCTCTCCCGGCCTCTGGTGACAACGACGATAAAACTCGTTGTTTGAGATCCAGTTGTGAGGCTAACAGGCCCGAATTATATACCGCAGGCATCTGTTGATGAACACCTGCAGCCGTTAAGTGTTCTCCACTGACACACACCATGTTTCGCTAGCGTATAACAGCACAGATTTCACGTTAGAGTTGAAATTTCGTATTTTGGTGCGTTCACTTATCTGCCTGTTTTTCCAGATATTTCTTAAACTCGCAAAGGCAGCCCTTGCTTTCTTGATCCGTGCGCCTATGTCGATCTTGGTACCGCCGTCTGACGCCATTTGGCTACCAAGATATTGGAAGCTTTCAACATTCTCCACTGATTGCCCGGCTACTGTGAAAAAGGAAGGAGTCACCGTGTTTACATCCAACGATTTGGTTTTGTTGACGTTGATGACTAAACCTGCCGAAGAGGAGCGCTCGGCAAGGTCGTTGAGCTTACTCTGCATATCAGAGCGCCGTTGCGCGAGGAGTGCAACGTCATCAGCCAATTCGAAGTCGTTTAGGTGCTCCATGGTTATAGGCTGCCATAACAGCCCGCGGTTTGGTTCACGGTCAATCGCATCAACCAGAATCTCGTCGATTACGATGAGGAACAGTAACGGTGATAGAATACATCCTTGCCTCACACCGGCTACGACCCGGATAGGGTCGGACAAGACCCCATTGTGCAGCACTCGAACACGAAAAGGCCTCATACTGTGCCTCGATGAGGCCGATGATTTTCTCAGGAACCCCCTTGCGTCTCAGGGCACCCCACATATTCTCGTGATCGATTTCGTAGTCAATCGTAGTCAATGAATACCAAGTAAAGGGACTCTTGGAATTCGTTGACCTGCTCCAAAATGATGCGGAGCGTGACAATATGGTCCACACAGGATCTTTCGGCACGGAATTCGGCCCGCTGCCTAGAATAATTTTGCATAGAACTATGAGAACGGTACACAGCAACATAATGCCTCGCCAGTTATCGCATACAGTCAGGTCACCCTTTTTGGGCACCTTCACTAAGATACCTTGCATCCAGTCGACCGGGAAAGTTGCGGTGTCCCAGATTATTATCCCGTGAGATATCGTAGAGGAGGCGAATGTCCCCGGTTGCGGCGGCTCTCTCTCCTTCGTCGGCCAGAGAGTATGCCCACGCTCGCTTGTCCCGTCATTATGAGCATTTTACTTACTTCTCAAGAGCCGCGTATCGTTGACGGGCTAAGACTTTGGCTCCTCTGGTTTTCGATCGCTCTATCGCGGCTTTGGCTTCTCTTCGCTCCTCTATCTTCCTCCAGGTCTCATCGGTGATCCATTGTTTTCTTTGGGTGCGCAGTTCGCCCAGATTGTTCTCGCTGGTGGTGATGAAGGCATTCTTGATGGCGGTCCATTGGTCTTCCACGCTGCCACCTTCCGGAATATCTGCAGCACGCGTCTCCAGTTCTTCAACGAAGGACCGTTTCACCGTGGCATCTTCCAGTCGGCGTGTGTTGAATCGTCGTCCAACTTTTTCCTCCTACCGAAAAGGAGGTGATGATCAGACGCGATATCGTCACTACGTTTATTCTGTACATCAAGAAGGCCCTTTTTCCATTTTCGGCAGATGTGGTCGATTTGATTTTCTGTAAAGCCATCACGGGAGACCCACGTGACCTTGTGAACCGGTCGATGAGGGAAGAGCGATCCCCCGATCACCATGACGTTATTACCACAGAATTGTGCGAACAGCTCTCCGTTTTCGCTCATTTCTCCGAGACCATGGCGTCCCATAATGCGCTCATGGTTCGAGTTGTCGGATCCGATCTTCGCATTGAAGTCGCCCAAACAGATCTTGATATAACCCTTCGGAATTCTATCTACGACGGCATTGAGTTGACTGTAGAAGTTCTCTTTGTCTTGCAGATCGGCAGAATCGGTTGGCGTATAACATTGGATTATAGTAAGGTTTCGGACCCGTGTTCTAAATCTGGCAACGATTATCCTTTCACTTATAGGTTCCCACTTCATAAGCGCAGAGTGTGCCTGAGCGCTTAGTAGGAAGCCAACTCCGCGATGCCGGGGAGCGTGTTCACCTCGTAAACCAGAGTATAGCAGAACTTGTCCCGACGCCGTTCTGTGCTCTCCAAAGTTTGGCCAACGGACTTCACTCTGTCCCAGGACCTCAAGCTTCATGCGGCGTGCCTCATTGGCAAGTTATGCCAATTTACCCTGCTGGGCTAGGGTTAAAACGTTCCATGTTCCTATTCGTGTCCGTTGTTTCGCGCTAACAGTCGTCGCCGTGAAATCAGTCCGTATTCTTTCATTATCGGATTCTCGGACAAATTGATATTTCGGGAACAGTAGGTTGTTGGCCCAAGGCTCCCTATTCACCGGGATGGGGCTGCCATCTTATGTATAGCTTCCGGGGAATAGCATTTCATACTCAGCCGCTGGATGCCAGAACAGACGCTTTTGGAGCCACACCTCCTTGGTGACGCTCGATCAGTCGGGTCAAATTTGTTTAAAGTCCCATTCAATACCAGGACTAGGCTAGTGCGCTTTGAGCGGCACACGGTCGCTTTTAAAGGGCCTGCCTGGGGCACATGCAGCTTTTTATAGAAGTTCAACAGAGCCCACTGTCGAACCCCACCACATCCTAGGCAGATCCCACAGGACGCACCCTCTTACTCTAGCTGATGTCAGAAGGACAACAGTGCCCAGACTATACTATCAGCTAAGTACGCAACCCTTAGCTGGCGGTCAATTGTAATCGGAAGACCCGTGGAAGCGTGAGTATTGGAACTTGTGAGGAAAGGTAGAGCCGAGACAAATTCTTCAAAGTGCAAATGGTTATTAACTGCTTGGCGACGGCAGAAAGTTGGAGTTGATTACAGTCGGTAAGAGTCACAGCAAAAATATATCCGCATGCATGCCGTCTATCTTGTTTCAGCAATATATCATCTAGTGACCAACGTCGGTGTCAGTAGCAGTCAAGTGCAAAGGGTCGAACTTTTCGCAGTGAGAAGTTGAATATAAATAGTGAGAAGTAAGACGACTCACTTTTCACACCCTATTTCTCACTTTTCAAATGATCTATTTGGCCAAATGTCCTATACGGCCAAATGACTTTTTCGGCCAAATTACCTTTTCACGGTTTTAAAAAAAATATCTTCCTTTTACTTCCACTAATTTGTTTTTTCGTGTCTACAAAAATACGTATTTCGTCCACTACTTGTGGATGGAAACGGCCCTTCCTCCCGACAACAGGAGGCGGACAGCGGTCTGAATTTTGCGGATGGCGATCGTTGAGTGTTTGTTGTAGTGTGCCAGAAGGGATGCCTCATGAGCGATACGCTCGAAGATGTCGTTTTTGAAGCTTTTTTTTGTTTCTTTATTAGGGAGACTTTCAGCCCGAGGCTGGCTCGTCTCCGGTTTTTGAAGCTGTTCACGATGCTTATCGCCTTCGACGAGACGCCAGTTTCCAGGTGGACCTGCGTCAACACCTTGTAAATATAAATGACATAGTTTTCTTTTCTGCGTGATTTTTGATTTGGTTGCTTGTCGTCCTTGACGATATTTTTCATAGCCATAGTCGCTGCTTTCTGAAATAATCAATTCCTCCAACAAACATTTGGAGAGCATCTGGTCACATTTGTATTATTTCACGCATGCTGCGACGCAGCAAAGCTAAATCAACAAAAATGACAGTTGAGCGCCGCCTCCGTATCGAGTGGTGTGCCCCGAAAACGCGAGCACTTTGAAACTTGGATTCCGTCAGGAGTGACCTTAATGTACGATTTCAGTACAACTGTTACGTAAACAAATAAAAAGTGGCTAACATGATTGGTTATTGATTGCTTGGTTACAATCTCCATCAAGACCAGGGTTGTTAATCGATAAATTATCGTCGTTAATTTAACGCCAACTTTGATAACGATAACGGTTGTACGATGATGCTTCGTTGACGATAAAGTGAGCGTTGAATTAACGTTATCGTTATCGAGTATTCGTTGATTTATCGATAAAATTATCGAGTTAACCCGTTTCGGCCCGGGTTACGATTTCAAATTGTAAAATCCACCGTTCTCTTGTTTTTCGACCGATTTGCATGAAACTTGGAGGAAGGATGCATTAAACCCTATACTTTTGTGTAGGTGTATTGATTTAGTGATTGGGTTCTTGGGTACGGTTTTATCGAGGGGGTCCCCTGGGTCAAAAAAAGGTCAACTTCATTTTAATCGTAGATAACTAGTAGTAAATGCTCTCATTAATGCTGCAATCGTTTTTTTTTCATCATTTTGCAATAGTGGGAATGGAAACTGCACGTTTAGACCTCCAAAATCCGGTTACAGATGTTACGGGAACCTGGTTCCCCCAGGGAAGTGGTCACTTTTTGAGTTGTTTTGAAACACAGCTTGCGACATATCAAACTTTATGATTTTGCCACACAAATACAATAGAAAACATTTGGAGAGCATCTGTGCACATTCGCCACTTCCGGAGGGTCCCTGGGAACCTGAAGCCCTCAGGAAAGTGGTCACTTTTGAAACCCAGCCAGGACACATCAAACTTCATGATTTTGCAACGCAAATACAATAGGAGATATGAGCAAAACATCTGACCACATTGGCCACTTCCGGAAGTTCCCTGGGAACCTGAAGCCCTCAGGGAAGTGAGTATTTTTTAATTAATTCTGAAACCCAGTTTGCGACACATCGAACTTCATGATTTTGCAACGCAAATGCAATAGAAAATATTTGCAGAACATCTGAGCACATTGGCCACTTCCGGAGGTACTCTCAGGGAAGTGGTCACTTTTGATTGATTCCTAAACCCAGCTTTCGACACATCAAACGTAATGATTTCGCAACACAAATACAATTGGAAGACATTTGCAGAGCATATGTGCACATTCGCCACTTCCGGAGGTTCCCTGGGAATCTGGTTCCCTTAGGGAAGTGGTCACTTTGTAAGTGTTTCTGATACCCAGCTTGGGACACATCGACACACATCATGATTTTGCAACGAAAATACAATTGAAGACATTTGCAGAACATCTGACCACATTGGGTACTTCCGGAGGTTTCCTGGGAACCTGATGCCCCAAGGGAAGTGGTCACTTTTTGATTGATTCTGAAACCCAGCTTGTGACACATCGAACTTCATGATTTTGCAACGCAAATACAATAGGAGACATTTAAAGCACTTCTGAGTTTATTGGCCGCTTTCGGAGGTTCCCTGGGAACCTGGTGCCTTCAGGGAAGTGGTAATTTTGTAAGTGGCTCTAAAACCCAGCTTTCGACACATCGAACTCCATGATTTTGCAACGCAAATACAATAGAAGACATTTGCAGAACATCTGGGCACATCGGCCACTTCCGGGGGTTCCCTGGGAACCTTATGACCCCAGGGAAGTGGCCGTTCAATTGGTTCTGAAAAACAGCTTGCGACACATCAAACTGAACGATTTTGTTTTCTCCAAATAATCTACTGTGTGTTTCGGAGCATCCTTTTCTGCACCGAACTGGGAATCTCATCCAGCTTTGTTCAACATGGTCTTGCTTTTTAGTCGCGCATCTTATCGCACAGCTAAGGAAGGCCCCAAAATATCATATAGCATATTTACCAATAAAAATTAGTTGCCTAATTGCTGCGTAAGTATCTTTCATTGAATCTGTGTTACAAAACTATGATATTTGATGTATTGCTAAATAGCTTTCAAAACCACCTAACAATATCCACTTACCTGTGGCGAAGCCACGGGGGGGGGGGGAGTTTTGGAAGAGACAAAATTTTTGGAAGTAAATCTATTTTCGAACCCACTCAAACAATTTTTTTTTTTTCAGAACCTAACCCCCCCCTCCCCCATGGTCAATTTTCTGTCTGCGCTGTGCTGAAGACACCAGGTTTCATGAGGAGCTTGATATGTCGCAAGCTGGAGTACCATAAAAACCAAAAATCACTTTAATAAAGACTTAAAAAATAAATAAAAATACCATAAAAACCAAATTAACCCCCCTAGCGGTGACGATGCCTTTCTCCATTTAATCAAGATATACTGAAGGTGGTAACTTCGTTTTTTTTCCAATTCCTATCTACCAAAAAATGTTGGCAATTTTGTTTTCTGTAAAATAAGCATTATACATTATTTTATAATCAAGTTATGACGGTCGTGAAATTTTCTTTCATCAATTTTGACAGAGAAGTTATTTCAAGCAGTGGCGTAGCCACGGGGTGGTTTTGGGCATAAAACCCCCCAGAGACAAATTTTCGGAAGAAATTTTTTTCATAAAAAAAAATGTTCGGAAAACCCCCCCCAGACCAATTTTCTGGCTACGCCACTGATTTCAAGTATTGTTATTTGTAACACATATTGATATAATTGTTATGACTAACTGGTCGGGTTGGTATATAACATCATTGGGTCTCCAAGACTTCTATAAAAGGTTCGATTTCGGAGTGAAATGTACACGAACATTTTGAAAATTAAGCCAATTATTCCCAAGGCCGACTAGATTATTCAACCAACGACACCCCCACAAAACCGCATACATAATATAATATGGAAATAAGGAGATGTATAAAACGAAAACTATATATTCAAATTTGCCCTTGAAATCACACAAACTCCACACCACCCAGTTAATCGTGTCGTTATCGAGTGCAATTTCTGTTGCCAACGATGAAACCACAGAGAAATGAAACTTACAACTGTGTTGGTGCGAATGCTCCGATAAAGTATAATGGCAATAAACATCATCGAGTCGGCTCTAAACTTAAAAGCGCGTACGTTGTTCGTCGATTAGTTTTCGTGTTCAACACGTTCCACATTGCAAGCTTTGCTCGTTGCGTTAGCGTTATCGATATTGCCGTAGCGAGGTTTCTAACCCATCGAGCAAACGTAATTTATATTAGCATGGTAGCTGCTCAATGCTCGTAGTCCCGATTATATGGGAAAAAATGGAAAACTGCCAAAACCATTTTCCTTGTCAGCTGCGAACGCATTAATCAATCTTGATGAAATTAAATAGCATGTAATTAGAAGAGTGGCTCTGCGGAATGCAACTTGTTGCGATAAAATCAGTTAAGTCTAAGTACATGAAAATCGTGTGAGTTTTTGAGTTGAAAAAGTGACCATACAGACACACAAACATACACACACATACATACCCACACACAGACATCACCTCGATTCATCAAACTGAGCTGCGTGGTTGTTTGGCAAGGTTTTCATCGAATGACCCCAATGTCCCCAGATGCTCTGCAAATGCCTTCAACTTCTTTATGTTACAAAATCATCAAGTTGGATGTGTCGCAAGCTGGGTTTCATAACCATCCAAGGTTGTGAAATGCAGTATTTTTACAGGAAACCTCCGCAATAGGTCATTGTGCCAAGGTACTCTGCCAAAGTCTTCTATTGTACTTGTATTACAAAATCAGAAAATTTGATGTGTAGTGAACTGGGTCTCAGAAACATTCAAAAAGTGACTACTTCCTCCCAAGTAACATTCGAACAGCACTTTGGCATTTGAAGATATTTATTGTGGTTTTATTGCGACAACCGTCATGCTCTTCTGTTTAGGAAAGGCATTTAACAGGCATGAACTATGATCTGTCTTCTAGCTGTTGTCAAAACTTTTTGAAGCAGGTTGTAAATTCCGCATACTATAAAATTTAAATATGGATCTATTGCGGCACTCCATGCCTTGATAAAACGCATTTTAGAAATAATATTAAAGCTCATAGACGTTAGTTTTATTTGTCGTAATAAAATACTTTTTGAAGTCGTTTTGTAACCATAAAAGTCACTTCCAAAACATTTGGCTTCAAATGAGATCAATTGGTATTTGTGGTGGTTACAAATTTTGCATTTCTGATTGAAAACAAAACATGTTGTCAAGTGAATATGAGTAGCAAGGACTGAAAACAATATTTAAATAGCAGATAAACTTACTTTACTATTACCATTCTGCGTGCTTACTCATAATATACATGCTGATACATTTTCAGCTACATCAATCATCTTGATATTGAAAATTACATATGCCAAATTGCGAGGTGACAAATTCGAAATAAGTCTCTAAAGAGAAACAGACAATAACACGATGCGTAGACGCGCCCCTGATACCTTGAACTTCACTTTCATTTCATTCACGGTGACACGGAACTGTGCATTCTTGTACGATAAAGTGAACGAACGATAAAGTGCCGTCACATGCAAGTATTTTATTTCCTACTTACGTGTAATAAAATGATCAATTCGAAGCTTTAAGCCTTAACTTCTCCTGCTTCCATCCATGCCCTTTGTTGTTTTTTGAGAAACTTGAACTGTCAAATTCTCTCTAATTATGGTCATCATATATGTTGAAAAATAACCAATCGGCATTTGTAACAGCCAATCGATCTAGTACATAAACAATTCAGCATGGAAATAATCCACATTATTGCCACCTCTAAACATTATGATTTTAAAGTTGATTTCATCGAAGCAAAACAATTAGAACCGATATAGATATCGAAAAATCATTTTGTATGCCATCGCCATATTGTTTTCACTTCACTTTAGTAGATATTTTGAATCCATATACTGCATTACAATCATGGTTACAGGTATGCGATATTGTATAAACGATTCAGCTACGAACAATAAAAAATAAATAATGATAACTTAGTACAAAAGTGCGAATTTTGATTTCTTGAAAATAAAAATTGTTTTGCTAAATAATTGTTGAAACTGGGTTTACTGATAGCGCGTCAATTGTATGGGCGTTTTGCACTAAATGACACAATAAATCTGACTCCGCACTTAAAATTAATGCATCGTAAGTCACTTCTCTTTTCATCATTATTATCGATGATTGAGAGTATTTTAATTGAATTTCTGATTATGACATTTTGGGTCTTCATGTTCATTGTAAAAGTTTAATTTATTTTCTCGAGACTGAACGTATTATATAAATTCATATGATTGTTTGAATAAAGCTATATCTAGAGAATACGGAAGGCATCGAGATTAAATGGCTTAGAAAAGGCTTTAAATGATGCCAACTTTCTTTTATAGTAGTTTGCAAAATGATTTCGAAAGGTTTCAGGTGCCGAGATTGTATTCATTTTTCGTCATACTCTGATCTTAAAGCCTGTCTTATATGAACACATCAAAACCATTTTAAGAGTGGGCCAACTAGGCAGATGCTACTCTTCAAGAGGTTTTGATGTAAGCTAAGCAGAAGCAATTACCTTGACTGAGGTTTTATTGCCGTAGGAAGAAAATACTCTTGTAGTAAATCATAAAACTCAAAATGGTACTTGGGCTGAGAGCTACAGCTTCTCAGGGAACCTCCGGAAGTGGCCAATGTGCCCAGATGCTCTGTAAATGGCTCTAATGTCTATAAATGTCTATTTGTGATGAAAAGAGCTGAAGTTTGATGCGTCACAAGCTGGGTATCAAATCGACTCAAAAAGTGGGAACTTTCCTTGGGGCATCATGTTCTCAGGGAACCTCCGGAAGTGGACAATGTGCCCAGATGCTGAGCAAATGTCTTCCATTGTATTTGTGTTGCAAAATCATGAAGTTTGATGTGTCGCAAGCTGGGTTTCAGAACCACTCAAAAAATGACCACTTCCCTTGAGGCATCAGGTTCCCAGGAAACCTCCAGAAGTGGCCAATGCGCTCAGAAGCTCTGTAAATGTCTCCTATTGTATTCGTGTTGCAAAATCATGAAGTTCGATGTGTCGCAAGCTGGGTTTCAGAATCAATCAAAAAGTGACCACTTCCCTTGGAGCATCAGATTCCCAGGGAACCTCCGGAAGTGGCTAATGTGGTCAGATGTTTTGCAAATGTCTTCTATTGTATTTGCTTTGCAAAATCATGAAGTTTTATGTGTCGCAAGCTGGGATTCAGAACATCTAAAAAGTGACCACTTCCCTGGGGAACCAGGTTTCCGGAACATCTGTATCCGGATTTTGAGGTCCAAACGTGCAGTTTATATTCACTTTTGCAAAATGATGAATAAAAACGATTGCATCATTATTGAGAGCATTTACCACTAGTTATCTACGATTAAAAGGAAGTTGACCTATTTTTGACCCAGGGACCCCCTCGATAAAACCGTACCCAAGCACCCAATCACCAAATCAATACATCTACACAAAAATATAGGGTTTAATGCATCTTTCCTCCAAGTTTCATGCAAATCGGTCGAAAAAAACCCAGATTAATCCACCTAGCGATGATGGTGCCTTTCTCGCGCAAAAAGGTAATAAATGTAGCCTTTACGCTTACACCTCGATGATGTACAAGAAAGGCAAAACAGTTATACCGTCTAATGTTATGATATAAAATTTACACTAGTTGGCGACAGATGGCGCTGCCAAAAGTTTCTCGAATTTCCTATGTTCGAATTTTGACTTTCGGACAATTTCATAGTACTATGAAACTGAACGAAGAGCATACTTACGCCTAAATGCGCGCAACACGAGCATCATCATTACGATGAATCTCGTAATGGGAGCAAGCCACGGATAAACCTCAAAAATATTCATAGATGCAAGGCATTTTTCATAACACATTATTGTTCTATGTGATTATGTCTCATCACTATTTTAATATTATCTATTTTTTGCAATTCGCAATTATTATGAAATTCAATAGTGATCAACAGCGTTTTAGTCTCTGTCGGATGCAACTTGTTGCGAGAAAATCGGTTAAGAGTTTCTATGTGAAATTTGGCTAATGTTTTTATGGCATTTTGTGCACACACACACATACACACACACACACGCACACACGGACAGACAGACATTTGTTCAGCTCATAGAGCTGAGTCGAATGGTATATAACACTATGGGTCTCCGGGACTTCTATCAAAAGTTCGAATTTGGAGTGAAATGATAGCCTTTCGGTACAACTTAGTTGTACGAGAAAGGCAAAAAGAGAACGGTGGATTTTACAATTGATCGTAACCCGGGCCGAAACGGCCTTAACGTACTCTACAGATAAAAGTACAAATATTCACAAATTGAATTTGCAATATCTATTTTAAGCATTGTATCACCTTACAATACTCAAAAACCCCTCAAAATCCTGGAATTAAATTGGGATTCAAGAAGGTCACCGAATTGACCAAAATATGATTTCGGTCAGTCATTAAATTTCTTACAGAGTCGCAGTTGTCCATAGTAGAGAATCTGATAGCGTTTTCAAAGTCTATACTTCTGTTTAATCTATGTAGTATGATTTACAAAACTATTTTTAAGATCAGGAGCACCCAGATAATGACTATTTTACACCTCACAGTGTAAACCAAACTCCTTAGTCTAACCGAATCATATTGGATAGGTGACGAGATTACTCCATCAATAATTGAGAGTATGTTTACTCGGTAATGTTTTTTTTTGTCTTTATTAGCGAGACTCGGTAATGGTGCTCTATGCCTGGAATGCAGCACTACAGATCGCTGGATCAAATACATTTCCAGTACTTGGATCCCAATATATTGCCGAGGGGTTCCGATTTCGTTCCGTTGATCACAATCAACTTTATCGGCGATAACGATAAATTAACGATTAACAACCCTGATCAAGACGAAACAGACACATTTAAGACGAATGGCTGTCATTAGTTGAGATTCAACACAGCATAACATTTGCATCTAAACCATACTTCTCAGAAGGACATGCGACTAAAAATCATCCGCCGCATCACATATTCAATTCTGTTAATTATTCTCTTTTAGGAAAAAAAAATCATCACAGTACCAATAAAAAGTCATCAATAGCCGACATCAAACGTAAAGATAAATTTTATTCAAAGTTCATCAATTCACCAACCACCTTAATTCGACAAAGGTAAAAAAAATAAACCACTCACGTTATTTTCAATCCACTATTTTTCATTGGCTCAAATTCTCTCCAACTGAGTTGCATGGAATCCGTCTAACCGACAGGTACTCGCTCGCACTATCCACCTGTGCAGAAACATCATTGTGAAATGCATTGCAATCCAGTAGCGATACCACTCCAGGAAACCGATCTACCTATCAAGGATTCCAGTGCAGTGCCTGACCTGGGCTCATACAACGCTACCCGGCCAGGGCCAGCCGAGTTGGCTCTTGACTGTTGTGATGTGGAGCTTCCGCGTCCTGGCCCCCAAGTGCCACCGATAGCGATACCGAACGAACGAGGTAGGGGGGTCGTCGAACAGCGAGTTTCAATGGCGTATATCATGCTGCTGATATGCTCAATCAATATACCATCAGTAGCGGAAACTCAGCTGATGATGGTTGAAATTCCAGATAAAGCCCTTTTGGCAGCTACGAAATTCCAAATTTTGATATACCCACTATGCACCCGACATCCCAGGGCGGCTTCTCCGTCGACATGGCCGGGGGAGCGTTAAAAAGGATTGACGAAATAAATGGATCATCATTGGTTCACTTGATCTGAAGCATATTTCCACGCATATGGGGGTAGACGGTTCTCCATTCAGCGAAAGCTGTTGGGTATATTGGATTGGAGAGCATCTGCTCGGTACGTAGTACTTTACTGATACGGCAGCAAACCGAGCGGTGGATGCCTGAATAAATTTCCAACGAGCCAATTTCGTTTCGTGGAATCGGGGAAACCGTGGAACCGTGGAAAGCTATCATCCACATTATAATTACTACTCTATACTGTCGTAAAGGGAGCCCCATTTTAATGACGGGTGTTGTGTTAATTACGATGCATAACCTGAGTTATGAAATATTGCGTGTCCTGTAGAAAATTTCTTTAATTACTTGAGCTGATCATTCCATACTGATAGCAAGCTTCTTCAAATGGTTGGAATGGTATTCTACTATATTATACACAACTTATCCAACTTTTGTATAGTTTCTGTTTGAGATCCAATATACCATTCAATATCCCTTTTTAGAATTATGCTTTAGAATAACAATCTTGAAAAAATCACTATAATTAAGAATAAAAAACAGGCGTGAAAATGGTCCTGGATGACTCACGCAGTCCCGCAGTTCTTATAAACGACAAGCGTGCTTTTTCGAAGGTGTTGTACTTTTAGCAACGGTGCGAGTCCCGGTAGGTTTAACAATACCGTGGTTAAGGTGCGTGGGATCAATTTCCGGCTCGAATCAACAATTTTTCTAGTTGAAGTTTTTCTACATTTCTGTGGAAGACGAACATCCCGAGCGAATTCACGAGAGATAGCTTGTTTCACGTTCAAATCTACGTGGTGAAGAGGGATTGAGTATGTATGTAATACCTGTAAGAAACAGATAAAAATAAATAGAAAAAACTTATTTCAATTATCGTCAACCACCATATGAACCTCCCAGAACGATGGTGACAGTTCACGCGAGCTTGATAAATTGAGTCAATATTTTTTGTTTGATGGTCTCAAGCAGCACTCTGCTGTTGTGGACGCTCGCTCACACGTCCAGCATTGCCGTCGATGTGTTCGTCGTATAAAAGTGCACTTTATTGCAATAACGTGTCAGGTCCAGGTGGATTCCAGACACGTTGCCCAGTGCAGACCAAGCAGGAACAGCGGCGTGGATGTAAATTTATTAGCGCTAATAGATTCTGACACCCGAGAGCGTAATTAAATTTATTTCCGTGTGTCATTTGATCACTAGAAAAAAGCTTTTCATATCTAAAATTGATGGATCTTCAGGTCATTTTTTTTATGCGCTAGCAAACAGCAGGGTTTCAACAATTTATGTGTTTCCACGAGGGTGAAAAAGGCAAGCAAATATTATTTACAACTAGTATTGGAAGTATTGTACCGAGAGATGAAGAACATTGTTATGGAATCAATTTAAAGCATATTCAATGTTGAGCACTGAAGGTGGTATGCTGTTTTACGTCACATATGTTGTAGCCTACGCACCATCGTCCTAAATAAATAATTATAGATTTGAATAATATGTTATTGAATGGGTAGTTAGTGAATGATTAATTCATGAGCATTGGTCAAAGTTCGCCGTTGAGTAAAACCTAACTGGTACGACACGAAAGCCAATGAGGTAGTAGATTCTGCGCCATAAATTAGACGAAAAACTCATTAGGGAAAGTTCGCGAGGACGGCCATAATACAGGAGAGCATTCGCGAAGGTCAGGGTCATTTGTTATCTTTGAGAAAGATGGGAAAAGATTCACGATCAAAACCAGAACTGAGCGAGCATCCAACTTTAAACTTTTGCACTACCGAACTATTTCGAAGATGATCGCGAGAAAATCGAATTTTCGTTAAGTTCGGCCGAGGTCACCTTCCCTAATCTGAGGGTCAAGGTTACATCTCGCTCTCGTTCGAGCTGCAGATTAGTGTAGAAGTGTCGCGAGCTTGTCCGAGTCGAATATCCGTTGAATTCTTTAGAACAAAAGTTGTCTTCAGAATAGGGCTTTACAAAGTGTGTGCGTTTAAGAAAAGAAACAGCCCCGGCTATATCTACTTGCTAGCGACGCTTTCCTGCTTTTCGACGCGAAGAGTACGGCTTCTTGCAGCCATCAGAAGCCGGCGGCCCGCCAACACGCCGCTATCCCATTGCAGTGGTCATCAATAGCCACAACGTGGCCAGACTCAGCCTACGGCCCCCCGCGAAAGTCTTCATCCACGTGGAAGCGCGACTAAACCGGCATCTAGTCCCACCCTACCGCGCAACGTACCAGGAGCGCATACACCACAGCAGCACATCGTCAAATTACTGCAGCTAATCGGTGAGTCGCCTATTCCAATCGATCTTTTTTTGTGGAGTGGGGCGTCCGGTGAGGACGCCTCGGAGGAAAGTTTTTTGCCGACCATAGGTCGAGGAATCAAGTCAGATGGACAATCGTCCCGACGTCCAATAACCATTTCGGTTGAGCGGGAGTAAAATCAAAACGTGTACACGTAGTTTTCGGAACACCCCCAACCCTATTGTGTAAGCCACCCGGGTGCATGGCTAGCTAGATCGGTCGCCGCATCGTCGATTGAAGAATGTGAATGGAGTATAGCACAAGCAGAGAAGAAGACGAATAGAAACGCACAGAAAAGCACTAGAGTAGGTTAGAGATAGAAAGGTTGTACGTACACCACGAAATAGAAGCATGCTATTATAATAAATCTCCTTGTTTTTGGCCATGATTTTCCCTAAATAAATGTTGTTATTTATTACCAGCAATACATGGAGTACCTACGTAGTTTGTTCAGTTTAGATGTTAGTGTCGTATCCTTGTGATTTTAAAATGGACGCAATATAACTTCCCGCGATAAGTGTCTGCGACTACACTCCACAAAGTTCGATTACAGAATGACGCTTGGTTGCTATGACCGGCAATACATCCTTTTCACTCTCTCTCTCGCTCAGTTTCTCTCTCCGTTCAGCCAATCGGAAACTCACAACGGTATGCGTTTTGCGTTCTCGTGTTTCCGGTTACGATTTTCAATCACGAACGCAAACTCTGAGAATTTCACTCAGACATGAAATGACACTGTTAACTAATATCACCATGACGTAATGATTTTTATAATCTACAATAGAATTCAATAATTAAATTTAAGCTTAATTCTTCTACCAAATCATATAAAATCTCTAATGCGCGGTATCCTTTCAATAATCATAATTTTTTTGATGATCATCATTATAAATTATTACCCATCATTATTTTACAATCCATATTTCAATAACTTTCGAGGAACGTGTACTTATTGTCGTATAATGCGAACATAGCGCTTAGCATCTCTTTTAGTTGTTTACACTATGCTTAGGCTACGGGATTCAAGCATCTTACAAAATTATAAACAAAGAAAATGAAATCAAGACATACGTTCAGGTAATGTAAGTCTAAACGTAGCAACTCAGTTTATGTCTTGTTTATCTCGTTTGGGTTTCGCAGAATGAAAAACCCGTAATAGTAACTAGTGATTCTACAGTTAGAAATATGGTTTAGTCACTGCGTGTCGATCAAGTGTTGCGTGGCGCAAATGAATGTGGCGTCTTGCGTATTTGCGTTGTCTCTTCCATACTAGTCGCGCCTCTTGCGGAAACGGGTGGAATCTCCGATGATGAGAAAATAACGTACAGCATAAGTTGTATCGCTTGTTGGGCATGGGTGACGTCTTACCGGGATCTTTGGAGGAATAGTTCGTAGCGTGACAGTTTTGGTTGGTTGCATAAGGTAAAATACCCAGTTCAGGTGTAGGAAGTAGATGCGCTGGCTCGATCACTTTCTTTTTCGGAAATAATCAATGGACTCGCCCTAAGCGGAGTCTCACCGGGCAAATTAAAAAGGAATGTGCGGTCTCCCTTAACGGAGTGGCGCTTAAGCCGCACATTTTTCCGAGATCGACCAGTGCCAGCTACAAAATGGCGCCCAACTGAAAGGTCTTATTGTAGGTTTTGTGAATATCTGGATTAAATTTTGCATTTTGCATAGTTCGTATGGTCCTTATTATGTTATTATGTTAAATTATGTTCATGAGTTTTTAGAGTTTGTTACTTATGTTTGATTGTATTATGTATATTGTTTAGGATTTATGTAGAAATATTGAAGTATCTGGAGATAAATTTTGAGGATATAGTGCATTTCAAGTATTACGGAGGTATTTTCGTAAAGACAATAAAAAAAAGTACAGTCAATCGGCATTAAGAAAAATATATATATTTATTCTGGGTTTTCTAAAGCTGTTGTACAAATAAAACTAAAATGGCTCATAGATTCTCAAGGGCGGATCACTTAACGAATGAAGAGGTGGATTACGAATTGATTCTTAGGAATAGGGAAGAGGAAACGAGAAGTGATTTGGAGTCGAAGCAAAGATTATTGAGGAATCTTTTCTTTGATGATGTGAAAGAGGAGAGGGAATATGGATCGAAAAGTACGGTGGATCAAGTTTTTGATTTCATTCTGGGAAAAATCGGTTCTATTGAAAAGCAATTGGAGAAAGGACCGGATGATAGGTGTATTTCTCGTTTGAAACATTATTCGTTGAGAGTTGGGCGGTTGCAGGTTCGTGGGCCGCAAGGCGAACAATTGAAAAATCGGCTAGAAGGAGAAATAAATGGTTTATTGAGCAAATTTAGTGGGAAGAAAACTACAGAGGACAGGCATTTAAAAAAGAACACAGTTAACACAGAAACTAGTAACAGTAGCACAGATGGTAAAATGAAGAGAAAGAGACGGGAGCGGAGTCGTTGGAATTTATGAAACAAAAACGAAGAATAAGCAACAGGAAGAGGAAATAGGAGAAAGTGTGGAGAAGGAGTTGAGGAAACAATTAGAAGAGCAGAAAGCGAAAACAAAATCATATGAGTCTAAAATTCTGGAATTACAAGAGAAACTGGATAAGTTTTGTAAGCTGGTCGACAATTCTAGTTTAGAACAAGGGAATGCAGTCAAAGATGTTGAGACTTATAACAATCTGATCAGTGACTCCAAACGATTCACGAGAATGGAGCCATATTAGGAAAGACAAGAACAAACCCGACAAGACGGATTAAACAATTTCGAGCAGTCAAGGTACGATCGTTTCAATTACAGGAGAGAAGAGGAGAGGCAAAGAGGTGAAGGCGTCAATCACACGGATGGTCAACAAAGTTATCAGATGGGGCGGCAAGGAGGAAGGTATGCATCGTGGCAGCAGTCAGCCCAGATAAGCGAAGATGAGTACGAGATGAACAGATGGGAAGATGAATGTCCAAGACGAAACACTAATCCACTATATTCGGAACAAAGACAGAGACATGGGGATATACTACGAAGTAATGTAGCCCAACAACCAGGAAGGTTTCAGGAATCGTATGCTGAACACTATCAGGCAAATCAACACGAACGGTGTAGAATTAGGACAATAGAGGACGAGGGACGAGAAGGTAGATTAGGCCGCCAACCACTTGGTCGACTAGCGAACGAATATGCAAGGTCAGAACATACCGAAAATGAATCTAGAGGAGAACGCCAGGAAGTAGATACAGCCAAAGGAACATCGAGGTGGACATCATGAACGCAGACAAAAGGATGGAGAAGTGGCATCTAACCTTCAGCGGGGACGCTCGTCAAAGATCACTGGAAGATTTTCTGCACAAAGTACGCCGATTAGCCAGAATGGACAGAATCTCTGATGGGTTGTTGTTACAAAGGGTCCATACCATATTACGAGGAGAAGCGTATGATTGGTACCTATGCTACGCAGACGAGTTTATCGATTGGGCTGATTTCGAAGAAAGGATTCGCTATATGTATGGCAATCCTAATAGGGATCAAGGAAACAGACAAAAAATATACGAGAGAAAGCAACAGCGGAATGAGAGCTTCCTGACTTTCAAAATGGAGGTAGAGCGGCTTAATAAACTGTTAAGTACTCCGTTGGACCAAGTGCGCATATTTGAGATCATATGGGACAACATGCGCCCACATTATAGGTCACGATTGGCATGCAGAACAGTTAGGGATTTGCGAACTCTCGAATATTATGCGTACCGTATAGACGCAAATGACCCGACGCTCAGAAGACATCGAGAGGTACAGAATCGAACAACGGGAAATGTTCACCAGATAGAGGCGGACAATGATTCCGGCGATGCACTGTCAATATACTCAGATTCAGAGGAGGTCAATGCGATGGACAGGAGGTTCAATAAGGACAGAAGACCGAAGGATGAACGAAGACAACCGGATAGAAGAGCGCCAGAAACTTCAAACCCACCAATAGCAATGGCGGGACTCGATGCACCAAGAGAAGCTACTGGACTGTGTTGGAACTGTGGTAAGCCAGGACATATGTGGAGATACTGCCGTGAGGAGAAACGTCTATTTTGCTACGTATGTGGTACTCCGGGAAAGACTTCTGTAACCTGCCCGAATCACCCGAGGGCGAATCAACAGAACGTGTCGGGAAACTAGAGATGGAATGCAGAGAAGGGAGCAACGGCATTCCATCCTTCAGGGTTGTTCCTGATTCCGGACACTTAAACGTGGAAGAGGCAGAGTTATGCGAGGTAAGGGCAACCGCAGAGATGCCCTCATGTAACGGTGCGTATTTTTGGTACAGATTACGATGCGTTATTGGATTCAGGTGCGAGCGTCAGCGTTACCAGCGTCGCCGACATTGCTGAAAGGAATGGACTTATTATGAAAGAAAGCCCTTGCCTATGATCGCATATAAGTGTCAACTTCGTTTGATTTCCTTTTCATATGGAACAAACATGCGATTTCAGCTGTTATTATCTGAAATTAGGATACTTACTTGATAAATTGATTGGGTAAATCCAGATAAGATGCTGCGTTGGTATGGATGCCGCACTTTAAAGATATGGTATAACATACATCTATCGTATCAAAAACAAAAACGTAATTAGTAACTGTTTATTCTTATCAGCCAACAAAGTAATAAGGGGTCGCACACTAATTACGTAAGCACTTATGGGGGGAGGGTATTCCATTTTCTTACGCTCCACATAAATAAAGACATTTGTATGGAAAAAATCTTCCATGAAGGGAGGGGGATTGAAAACCCCAAGAAAAATGTTTACGTAGTTATTGTACGGCCCCTAATGATGATTTACAAACATTTATTTATGCCGCGGAGACCGTAAAATATTTTGCGCTAGATTTTTTGTACGGTTTTGCGAAAATTCTTACAAATCCACATGTTTATTTCATTATTTGAATGCTCAAAAGATGGGAAAGAGTCGTTTGGTCTAAAACCATTCGGCCGAATGCCATTTGGCCGAAGACCACTAGGCCGAAAGTTGTTTGACCGAGTATATCATTTGGCCAAGCAGATCATTAATCCGAAAGTAATGTGGCCGAACAGGTCATATGGACGAATAGGTCATTTCGCCGAATAGGCCAGTTGGCCGAATATATCACAGGGATGACAATTTCTCACACGTTGTCTTTAAATGTGTAGAGCTGATTGTGCAAGTAAAGAGAAGTGTATATAAATAGGTAATATGACATCTAACTTCTAACTTCTCAATCATCGTTCTCACTTCACAATGCGAAAAGTGAGAAATGAGAAGTTAGAAATGATGAGTGAGAAGATAGCCGTCTTACTTCGCTCTTCCCACTCTTCACAGCGAGAAGTGGGGAGTGAGAAAATAGGAGTGAAAAGTGAGAAATTAGGAATGATAATTGATAAGTGAGACAACTCATTTCTCAATTCTAACTTCTAATTTCTCACTTCACACTGTGAAAAGTTAGTTGTGCAAAAAGAGAAGTTAGACGTCTCAATACTCATTTCGTACTTCTCACTTTTTATAGTGAAAAAAAAAAAGAAATGCAGAGTGAGAAGTTTGACGTCTTCTTTCTCACTTCACCCTACTCGTTTCTCACTCTTTACTGTGAGAAATGAGCAGTGCAAAGTGACACGTGTTACTTCTCAATTCGCACTACTTACTTTTTACATTTTAACCTTCCTAGTGCATTGGGGTCTATTTTGGCCTAGAGATGATTTAAAAATGTTGTAGCTTTGTAATCAAATGAGATAGGGCGTTGAAATTTTCTGACTTTTCCTAACTTTTGGAAATGAAAATTTTGGGGTGATAACCAGCTATCAGCGACCTCTAGGAACGCCACAACAAAAAAAGTGACACATTGTGCATTAGCGGGTCAAAAATGACCCCAAATTGAATTCGCTCCCAAAAGTTCATTTTCGAACCGATTCTCAATCTTTTGGAACCAAATTGAAGGTATGGAATCCACGGATGTCGCTACGGACAGATTTTTGCAATTTGGCCATTCTGGTTCCCAGGAATCGATGTTGAAGGAACATAGATTCTTAGGCCAATTTTTGGCCTGATTTCTTGCCTTTCGAAGGGTTATTTTGGAAATGCTCATAAATTTGCGTAGCAATAATTCCAATAGAATGTAGCCATTGTCCATTTCCATGGATCAACACAATTCCTGGTTATTTCACGGTTCAGTGTCCCTCCGGAAGATCCGGAACATCAGTAGATGTGGTCAATTCATTGAACTCATCCTAGAAGAGCGCGGTTTTTTCCAAAGCTTTTAATTATCGAACGCTGAGTAACAAATGATGGTGAGGACCTATTTTAGTAGACCTGGGTGGCCACCGGAGGTGCTCCAGAAGATCCGGAATGTTCGTACAAATTGACAATTCATGGAACTCATCCTAGAAGTGCGCGTTTTTTTCCCAAAGCTTTTCATTCTCATACTTTGATTAACAAATGATTGTGGTGACCTAATTTGGTGGACCTGGGTGGCCACCGGAAGTCCTCCAGTAGATCTGGAACGTCCGTAAAAATGGCCAATTCATGAAACTTATCATAAAAGGGTGCGGTTTTTTCCAAAGCTTTTCAAATAGTACCTCGAGTAACAAATGATTGTGAGGACCTATTTTGGTAGACCTGGGTGGCCACCGGAGGTGCTCCAGAAGATCCGGAACGTTCGTACAAATTGACAATTCATGGAACTCATCCTAGAAGTGCCCGTTTTTTTTTCCAAAGCTTTTCATTATCGTACTTTGAGTAACAAATGATTGTGGTAACCCAATTTGGTGGACCTGGGTGGCCACCGGAAGTCCTCCAGTAGATCCTGATCGTCCGTAAAAATGGCCAATTCATGAAACTTATTAGAAAAAGTGCGGTTTTTTTCAAAGCTTTTCCTCATAGTACTTCAAGTAACAAATGATTGTGAGGACCTATTTTGGTACACCTGGGTGGCCAACGGAGGTGCTCCAGAAGATCCGGAACGTCCGTAGAAATGGTCAATTCATGGAACTTATCCTAGAAGTGCGCGTTTTTTTCCAAAGCTTTTCATTATCGTACTTTGAGTAACAAATGATTGTGGTGACCCAATTTGGTGAACCTGTGTGGCCACCGGAGGTCCTCCAGAAGATCCGGAACGTCCGCAAAAATTGTCAATTCATGGAATTCATCCTAGAAGTGCGCGTTTTTTCCAAAGCTTTTCATTATCGTACTTTGAGTAACAAATGATTGTGGTGACCCAATTTGGTGAACCTGTGGCCACCGGAGGTCCTCCAGTAGATCCGGAACGTCCGTAAAACGTAACGTACGTTAAAGGGTCAATTCGTGGTGAATGGTGAATATCGATCATGGAAGCAAATTATGCCATACTTGAAAATATTTTCTGGGTTAATGTGATTGTCCTTTCAAAAAAAAAATAGTGTCATCTTTGCCCTCCCACGCAAACCATCACCATAGACCGATAGGGGGAGGCTTCGGCTACCTGTTGGTGGTGTTGGATTGCGTGTGAGTGTCATCAGACTGCCCAAATCGACGTTTGAATCTTTGTTTACAAAATCCCATACGTCCTTTTGAATAAGTACTCGAGAATTACAGATTTTTTGATCTTGCGGAGTTTCATTCGTGACTACACACGTTCCTGAGAATGGGTTACAACGATCATCCATTACTCAGGATACGAAAATAGGAAAACTATGACAAGTTTCATGAATTGACCGATTTGACGGATGATCTGAATGTACCTGTAGTCATACAGTGGGCAATCCATGCGAATTGGTAACGATCATTTGTTTCTAAAATTAGGAAAATAAAAAGGTTTAGAAGAATAGTGTGCCTCAGCTTCTTTTTCTATGGAAAACACGCCGTTTCTAAGGTGGGTTTTATTAATTGATATCTTTTACGTGTGATACGGACATTCCGGAGGGCCTTTGGTTGCTACTCACATCCGTGAGAAAAGGTCACGGCCAGGCTTGAAAAATGTCATCTGCATGTCATTTGACTAATTTGTTCATAACTTTCTTCAGAAGCCGAATTTATTCCATAATTTTAGATGTACTCATAACCCTTGAGTAGGGCAATATTTTTGTCCAAGGGTACCTTGATCTAAATATTATATATGAGGCTGGATAGTGAAAACTCTCCAAAATGTCACGTGTCATTTGACATAATGTCATTTGAATGACATTTTGCCTCCCACGTCTCAGGTTACATATTTACAGCAATGTCTTGTTAGACAAAGTTGTAGGCACATTTAAGGGCTATAAGTTCGTCATACCTCAATGATGGCTACCTTCAGAAAAAAAGTTCTGGGAAAATTATACAACCGAATGCAAATGACATTTTACAACACTGGTCACGGCAATAATTTCATGTTCAGTGTACGACAAGGAAATTAAAAAAAAATAGGCTCTTCTAGTATGTATTACATAAATTAACCATTTTAACCGATGTTCCGTATCTTCCGTCTCCGTATCTATCCTCCGGTAGTCACTTTGGTAAATAAGAACGGGTCATGACATTCCTTCGTCTCTTGCTCAGAGTTCGATAGTAGAAAGTTTTTTAAAGTTCGGTAATGAAAAGCTTTAGCAAAAACCGTGCTCTTTTATGATAAGTTTTATGAATTGACCACGGACGTTCCGGATCTTCTGGAGCACTTCCGGTGGCCACCCAGATCCACCAAAATAGGTCACCACAATCATTTGCTACTCAAAGTACTATGAGGAAAAGCTTTGGAAAAAACCGCGCTCTTCTATGATGTGTTTCATAAATTTACCACTTTTACGGACGTTCCGGTTCTTCTGGAGCAGCTCCGGTGGCCAACCAGATCCATCAAAATAGTTCACCACAATCATTTGTTACTCGTAGTCCGATAATGAAAAGCTTTGGAAAAAACCGCGCTCTTATATGATAAGTTTCATTAATTGACCATTTTTACGGACGTTCCGGATCTTCCGGTAAACTCCGGTGGCCACCCAGTTCCACCAAAATGAGTAACCACAATCATTTGTTACTCAAATTACGATAATCAAAAGTTTTATGAAAACTGCATTCTTCTAGGATGAGTTCCATTGACCACTTCACCGAATGTTCCGGATCCTCTGGAGGACCTCCGGTGGCCACGCAGGTCCATCAAAATGGGTCACCACAATCATTTGTTACTCAGCGTTCGATAATTACAAGCTTTGGAAAAAACCGCGCTCTTCTAGGATGAGTTCAATGAATTGACCACTTCTACGGATGTTCCGGATTTTCCGGAGGGACACCGGACCGTGAAATAACCAGGAATTGTGTTGATCCATGGAAATGGACAATGGCTACATTCTAATAGAATTATTGCTACGCAAATTTATGAGCATTTCCAAAATCTGCCTTCGAGAGGCAAGAAATCACGCCAAAAATTGGCCTAAGAATCTACGTTCCTACAACATCGATTCCTGGAAACCAGAATGGCCAAAGTGCAAAAATCTGTCCGACATCCGTGGAATCCATACCTTCAATTTGGTTCCAAAATGTTGAGAATCGGTTCGAAAATGAACTTTTGGGAGCGAATTCAATTTGGGGTCATTTTTGACCCGCTAATGCACAATGTGTAACTTTTTTTTAATGCACTAGGAAGGTTAAAGCGAAAAGTGGAAATTGATAATGAAAAGTGCGGAGTGAAAAGTAAGACGTCTCACATCTTACTTCGCACTATTCACTTTTCACAGTAGAAAGTGAGAAGTGAGACATGATTATAGAGAAGTGAGAAGTAAAACGTCTAACTTTTCACTTCTCGCTTCTCATTTCTCACTTCACACTGTGAAAAGTTGGTAGTCCGAATAAAACAGTCGGACAGTGAAAAGTGAGAAGTGCGACGTGAGTAGTGAGACGTCTCACTTCTCACTTCGCACAACTCATTTTTCACAGTGGGAAGTGAAAAGTGAGAAAAGAGGAGTGAGAAGTCTCATTTCTTACTCATCATTTTTCACTTCCCACTGTGAAAACTGTGCATCGCGAAGTGCGAAGTAGGACAACTCTCTTCTCACTCATCATTTCTAACTTCAAATTTCACAATTCGCAGAGAGAAGTAAGACATCAAATGATCTATTTGACCAAATGACATATTCGGAAGCTATTTGTTTTTATTTAATTTTTCTTTTTTGCCTTTCTCGTACAACTAAGTTGTACCGAAAGGCTATCATTTCACTCCAAATTCGAACTTTTGATAGAAGTCCCGGAGACCCATAGTGTTATATATTAATCGACTCAGCTCGATGAACTGAACAAATGTCTGTCTGTCCGTGTGTGCGTGTGTGTGTATGTGTGTGCGTGTGTGTGCACAAAATGCCATAAAAACATTAGCCAAATTATCACATAGAAACTCTTAACCGATTTTCTTGCAACAAGTTGCATCTGCCAGAGACTAAAACGCTGTTGATCACTATTGAATTTCATAATAATTGCAAATTGCAAAAAATAGATAATATTGAAATAGTGATGAGACATAGTCACATAGAACAATAATGTGTTATGAAAAATGCCTTGCATCTATGAATATTTTTAAAGTTTATCCATGGCTTGCTCCCATTAAGAGTTTCATCGTACTATAAAGATGCTCGTGTTGCACGCATTTAGGCGTAAGTATGCTCTTCGTTCAGTTCCATAGTACTATGAAATTGTCCGAAATTCAAAATTCGAATATAGGAAATTCGTTCAGTTTCATAGTACTATGAAATTGTCCGAAAGTCAAAATTCGAATATAGGAAATTCGAGAAACTTTTGGCAGAACCATCTGTCGTCTACGTGTAAATTTTCTATCATAACATTAGACGGTGTAACTGTTTTGCCTTTCTTGTACATCATCGAGGTGTAAGCGTAAAGGCTACATTTATTACCTTTTTGCGCGAGAAAGGCGCCATCACCGCTAGGGTTTTTGGGTTTTTGTGTGTAATTTGACTGGTAAAGCTGACAGGTTACATCCAGCACGTTACGTCTGATGATGGCTGAAGGTCAGTAACCCGAAACGCGTCACGGAAAATAATGCTGTTTTTGTTCATTATCAAAAGTCAATATAGCCGAAAAATTAAATGCAAACCCGCGGTGTTTATGTCAAAACAACGAAAGCCATGTCGCCGAATACCACTAGGTCGAAAGTTGTTTGGCCGAATATTTCATTTGGCCGAACAGACCGAACAGATATTAGGCCAAAAATCATTTGGTCGAAAGGTTCATTTGGCCGAAAGGGTCATTTGGCCGAAAGGGTCGTTTGACCGAAATGGTCATTTGGCCGAAAGGATCACAGGCCGAAAGGGTTATTTGGCCGAATAGGACATTTGGCCGAATAAGACATTTGGCTGAATAGGTCATATAGAAAGTGAGAAATAAGGAGAAATAAAAAGAGAGACGTCGTCTTACTCCTTATTTCTCACTTTTCAAATGACCCTTTCAGTTAAATGACCCTTTCGGTCAAATGACTCTTTCGACCAAATGACCCTTTCGGCCAAATGACCTTTACAGCCAAATGACCTATTCGGCCAAATGATCCTTTCAGCTGAATTACCCTTTCGGCCAAACGACCCATTCGGCCAAACGACCCATTCGGCCAAACGACCCTTTCGGCCAAACGACCCTTTCGGCCTAATGACCCTTTCGGCCTAATGACCCTTTCGGCCAAACGACCCTTTCGACCAAATGACTTTCGGCCAGATGGGTTTCGGCCAAACGACCCTCCCCCTCCTTTAGAAGTACTTAAACATCAAACTTTCAAATATCAGAGTATTGGCGCTTAGCAGAATGGAATGCCTGACCGAAGAATAAAAAGCGATCTCCAGCAATTAGCGGACTTAGTTAGAACAAAGATTAAGGATCACATCGAAAAGAGATATATCCAGAAGCTAACCGAATAGGAGATTCAAGCAGAATATCCACAAGTATGGTATAAACAAATATTTCCGGTAGCTAGCCCAAACAAACTTCTCAACATGCATTGGAAGCTGGTAAAGCGCTTATTCCATTCAAAATAGTTATCAGCTAGAAAACGAGCTTATTCAGATTGAATTGTTTTATTGGAACGCTGCGACGACTGTCCATAGATTTCCTCTGAATATCGGTTTGCTCGTGGGTCATTTGGCATAAAGTCGTTTGGCATAACGCCATTTAGGATTT
This sequence comes from Armigeres subalbatus, assembly GCF_024139115.2. Taxonomy (NCBI): domain Eukaryota; kingdom Metazoa; phylum Arthropoda; class Insecta; order Diptera; family Culicidae; genus Armigeres; species Armigeres subalbatus. The sequence goes on along the minus strand of NC_085140.1, from coordinate 329,934,160 downwards.
GACATTTGGCATAATTTTGACCTGCTACAAAAAAGTGGGTCATTTAGCATAACAGACATTTGGTATAATTTGGAACTATTAAAGAGAAGGGGTTATTTGATGTATTTTTTCACACCCAGGATTAAAAGGACGAATCACATCTACAAACGCCAAACGCATACTCGTAAAAAAGGGTCCACACCCACCCATGCTTTAATATGAGCAAGTGCCTGCTTTTAATGTAGGGGTCGTGTTCACCATCGCCTTATGCCGGACAAACGCATTATTTTGTAGAAAAGATCACATCCACCATAGCCTTAATCCGAGCAAGCGCCTACTTAAAAAAAAAGAGATTGCATCCACCATTTCCTTAATCCAGGCAAGAGTTTATTTTTAAAGAAGGTATCACATCCACCTTTGCCTTAATCCAAGCAAGCGTCTACTATTAAAGAAGGAATCACACCCACCATTGCCTTAATCCGGGAAAACACCTACTCATTGGGGGGTGGGGCTAGGGGGGCTTAACCTTCCCTATAAAATATTAGCCCCCCTCCCTAGGATTTGAAAAGTTAGTTGGCAGTGCTATCAATTTTCATCATATAACATAATGAATTACTGAAAAGGTTTGAAGACAAAAGAGTTATCTCCCATATTTACCCTATCATAATGAAATGAGTGGAAGACAAATGAGATTAGAAGGATTCCTGTGTGGCAGTGAAATTGCACATGGTTTTAATTATAAAAGGCAATATCTAATTGATTTGAAAGCATCAAAATATGCTTGATATGAACAATAACGAAGATCCACCGAAATATCAATCAAAGCAATCGTGGTACTTCACAGTCAACGACACAGTTTATAAGCAGACTTCCGCTTGCCTAGCAGAATGATAATCTTCACAGTTCCCATCAGCATTGCCATCAGAATCCGAGAAGAATTCTCATTGGAATCTCTGAAGAGTTCCTTTCAGAATCATCAAAGTACTCTAACCGGAATCCAGAAGAACTCACACTGGATTCTATTCAGCATCGTCGAGGACACCCTTCATAATCCATGAACGATTTGCTACCGAATCAATCGTTGTTTTGCTTCGAAATTCCTCCAAAGTCGTTCGAAAATTTGTTCCGGATCGTTTGCTTCGAAATTTCTTGACGATTTGTTTCAATACTTCAATGATATACTTCGAAATCCATTGAATATTTAATTCGGAGTCTGTCGACGTTTTGTTTCGGAATGCCTCGACGGTCGGAATCCCTCTAACGATTTGCTTCGAAATCCCTCGAAGAATTGCTTCGGAATCATTCGACGATTGCAAGGACGATTCACTTCGGAATACACGACGGTTTGCTTCGGAATTTCTCGAAGATTTAGTTCGGAATTTCTCGACGATTTGCTTCGGAATCCGTCGACGATTTGCTTCGGAATCCTTCGATGATTTACTTCGGAATCCCTCAACGATTTGCTTCAATATCCTTGGAGGATTCCCGTCGGAATTCCTGGAGGATTCCATTCGAAATATCTAGAAGATTCTTATTGGAATCCCTAAAACATTTCATTCCCAATCCCTGGAGGATTCCCGTCAACTTCCCGGGATGATTTGGAATCCATTGAACATTCCTGTCACTAAATCAATAATCACTAAAGAAATCTCATCGGAATCCTCGGAGGATTCACGTCGAAATCTTTAAAGGAATTTTGCATTATTTTTCTTCATTTGAGAATGATAGAATATTTATGAAATATGCAACAATATTCACGGCCTCCTCGGTGTGAACATTACGGCGATTCGTCACATTTTGTCCTTTAGGTGTGCGGAACAATGTCGAGCGCTACCACACTTAGACGCAATAGCCATACGCTATCAATTTGAGTCGTTGTGGCAATCATCGGCTGGTGAACAAACACATTTCGACATTGTGGGCTACAACAGAAAGCACGTGCTAGAGAAATGAGAATATGGATGAGTGTGATTGATCCCAAATTGCCTTAGATGGTTGGACCGTATTTATCAATAAGATAACCTGATGAGGTGGTAGCAAAGGAGGATGAGAAGATAAAATATCATCTCTTGGATATTCTTGAAACGTCCTGTTCACAAATGGAGCTGCTTTGGTAGTGGATTAACTCAACTGGTGAGCACGTTCCAATTCTTTCCTTTCGTTCATTATATTGTAAACTTTAAAATTTTAAAATTCAAAATTGATCAATAAGGTCGATTGATTTTCGGCGAGAAATAAAACAAATGTTTACCAGATTGTCCGGATGTTTCGGTCGATTCACTGGCCTTCGACCATCTTCTGCGGAAGATTAGTCCGCAGAAGATGGTCTTCCTGCCGCTTCCTTAATGGCCGTCTTAGAGTAAGGAAGCGGCAGGAAGATTAGTCCGCAGAAGATGGTCGAAGGCCAGTGAATCGACCGAAACATCCGGACAATCTGGCAAACATTTGTTTTATTTCTCGCCGAAAATCAATCGATTAGCAACCGAAACATCTATTACACTACCTAGAATGTCATCATCCCGAGTGGGACACTACCCCCAATGAGCCAGTACTCCCGAACAGTCCTGATTTCAAGTTTATAGTTTATTTCAGTGAAAAAATATAATCAACAGAAATTTATTTATTATTCATGTGAATGATTATTACTTGTTTTACGACTTATTCAATAGCAGGGCGGCTCTAGTCGAATAAATTACATAATTTTTACGAAAATTTTTATCGTTGATCCGTACTTATTTTTCCATCCCATAATCCTTTAACAAGGTTCACAGTGTTGGACTCGCGATTTGTTTCAATTAACTAGAACTGTTTGAAAACAGTATAGAACGAATAGTTCTCGTTCCAAAAGCTCCCATTATACATCATGTTCTACTTTTTAAGACTGTTAAAGCTGAGGTGAGAAGTTCGCAGTACATTCTCATGCTCAATGCGGAGATTTGGAGGAAATGTCAGCCCACGTTGACTGTGCTTGAGGCGGCTCGCGAACATCTATTTAGCAGGTTAAAGGGGTAGAAAAGTAGCTTCTGGAGTTTGCCGGCGATAAACCTTACTGTGACAAAAAGGGCATGGCGACAGAAGAATGAGAAAATCTCTTCTGTTCGTCGAATATGCTTTTTCCATCCGTGGCAAGGAACAGGCATAGTTTCGTTATACCTTGCAAATGCGATCGTTTAAAGGAGGTGTTATCTCTTCTGTTCGCCTCATACTGGACAAATACGTTTTTTAATAGCAATTATTTTCAACTCTGTTCGCTTTAAACCGAGCAAATGCGTTCATTAAAAGAAGGCATTATCAACTATATTCGCCTTATACCGGGCAAATGCTTTTATTAAAAGAAGGCATTATATCGGGCAGATGCATTCATCTAAAGAAGGCAATATCAACTGTGTTCACCTTAAACAATTATCCTCTGTTTGCCATATATTAGACAAATGTGGTAATTAAAAGAAGGCATTATCATCTCTGTTCACCTTAAGCCGGGCAAATGCGTTAATTCAAAAAAGGCATTACCTCTTCTGTTTGTCTTATACTGGACAAATACATTTATCTAAAGAAGGCATTACCTCCTATGTTTGCCTTATACTGAACAAATGCGTTCGTTTTAAGAAGACATTACCCCCTATGTTTGCCATAAACCGTTACCATTCATTTAAAGAAGGCATTACTTCCACTTTACACCTATAGCAAGAAGGTGTTATCTCCTCACTTACACCATTTCGTAGGATAGAACATTTCCAGATAATAATAGCGTAAAATGATAATTTAAGTTAATTAGATGAAAAGTCACAAAAATATTAAACAGAAGCTTTATTGCGTTTCTCCAAGTAACTCTAATTAGTATATACTTTAATTCTAAACAAATTCTTTTCAAAGATTGTCATTTTACGATTCAACGGTATCTGTAGTTGTTAAAAATAGTAATAGTAGAAAACTACAGATTCGAAATGTACTCGGGGTTCGGGGACTTTCGGGGTACCGTCCCATTCGAGGTAATGGCCTTCAGGGTAATGGCATTCGGGGTACAAGGGTGGAGTCACCATTTCTTCTCTTGACTTCTGCCGAGCAAATGCATCCTCTGGATGAAGGCATCTTATCTTCCCTTGCTTCTAACCGAGTAAATGCTTGAATTGAAAGAAGGAACCATGTCATCTTCTGCCTTCTACTGGACCTTCTGCCATCCTCTGAAAGAAAAGATCATATCTTCCCTCGCATTAAACCTAGAAAATGCCTGATTAGGTAGAAGGAAGCATATCGTATTTCGCCATCTGCCGGGCAAATGTATCCCTTGAAAAATGGAACCATATCTCCTCTGTTGCAACTGTCGGGAAGATGCATCCTTTGAAAAAAGGGATCATATCCTCCTTTGCCTTAAGCCGAGCAAATGCCTTAATTGAACACACTTAAAATAAATCGCAGATTTCTGTGAAATTTCACCGAAATCTGAACAGCAGAACTGTTCGGTGAATAATTTTACAGATTTTCGGTGGTTATGACAGTTGAACATATGCATAAGTTTCGAAATTGATGATTACACAACTATTATGCCAAACGGACATTATGCCAAACGGCCGTTATGCCAAACGACATTATGCCAAATGACCTTTATGCCAAACGGCATTATGCCAAAAGGCGGTATGCCAAACGACTTTATGCCAAATGACCTACCACCATCGGGGCTAGTTACGCCAATGCGCCTACTTTTAAAGAAGGGATCACATCTACCATTGCCTTAATCCGGGCAAGCGCCTAATTGTAATATAGGAGTCATGTCCACCATCACCTTATGCTGGGCAAACGCATTCTTCTGTAGAAAAGATCACATTTTCCATAGCTTTAATCCGAGCAAGCGCCTACTTTAAAAAAAAAAGAGATTGCATCCACCATTTCCTTAATCCAGGCAAGCGCTTATTTTTAAAGAAGGGATCACATTCACCAATTGCCTTATTTCGAACAAGCATCTACTTTTAAAAAAGAGATCCCACCAACCATTACTTTAATCCGGGCAAGCGCTTACTTAAAAAAAAAAAAGGGATCACATCCACCATTGCCTTAACCCGGGCAAATGCATCCCGATAGATGCTTTATTTCCTTTAGAGAGATGTCATTTCAATACCAAATACCAAAAAAAAAAATCAAAACGACTTATCTGCTTTTGTAAACAAAGATTCAATCTGAAAGCACTTCCACGCAAACTATCACAACCAACAGGTAGTTCAAGTCTTCACCTGCCTGTTGATGGTGTTGGTTTACGTGGGAGTGCAATCAGATTCGTCAAATCGACGTTTGAATCTTTGTGTACGAAATCAGGTAAGTCGTTTTAAAAATTTAGTATTGATTTATTATTGCTCAATGCATGCTTTCTTCGTAGAGATTATGTCTTTTTAATCAATTCAATCAAAGTTAATTGCCTATTTCCGGGGATTAAACCACCCGACTTGGACGTTAATTTACAATGTTATGAAAACTCATATGTGAATATGTACGTTATGTGGAAGATATTGATTTGGAAAAATGTTGTATTGGAGGTAATTGGAGGTATTAATGTATTGGAGGTAACCACTTTCCCTTCGATGGGACTCGAACCCAGGGTCTGTAGGGTCATGGGTTCGAGTCCCATCGAAGGGAAAGTGGTTACCTCCAATACATTTTCCAAATCAATATCTTCCACATAACGTACATATTCACATATGAGTTTTCATAACATTGTAAATTAGTCTTTTTAATATTATTTTCGAGCTGTGTTATATCCACCATTCCGGGCTTTTTAGCACCACTTAGTCTAGTAACTAATTTTATGAATACAAACAAAAATTATGCCAAATGACCATCACTTTTGTCGCTGTTCTCAATTATTCCAAATGGTATTTATGCCAAATGACCCGCTCCCGGTTCTGATATGCTTACTTTACCACTGGCAATGCTGATATAGTTCCGTGTACAAGATCGCAGTTTGCGGTGACATCCGGGACACGTTCTGCCAGATCCAAATCCAAGGAGCTGACCAACACTTCAAGCATATTTCTGGAAGGATACGACATTTGGAGCCTGCTGTTCGCCAAGTGCGGCACAGTACGCGAAAAATCCAGTAGCTGTTGAAGTCAATCGTCATTTTGTCGAAGATATGTTTTAAGCATGAGGCGGCAGCTATCCAACTAAAAAGAGACACGAGAAAAATGCATGTGTCAGTAGCGTTTCAAATCAGGAGCTGGCTATCGAATGCTCAGTTCTTAGGCAGTTGAACGAACCTTCAACTGTGGAGAAAGCCTTCAGCAACAACAGCTCGATCCTAGGAATAATGTGATTAACTACATCGTCAAATTACATTAGTAAAACAGAGACTAGAAACTAGGAATTGGATGCTCCTCATCCTCACCCTATTTGATTCTAACGTTTTCCAAAAATAACTTTGTGGTTTTTACGTCATACTCTGCTCAATCAATAAATGACAATTCAATTAGATCCCTTGATTCCGTCAACCAGAATATCATTTAATAACTATTACGCTAAAAACAACGCTATGAAAATTCCGATGTATAGTTGAATCAATACAACTGGAAATTTGAAGCCGTTTGCTCTGGTCGATACATTAAATAGAATTTGAGCAATATATCTCTGGTTTTACTACTTCCCACGTATTCGAAAACATCATAACACCGTAATCAATTTCACTGGAAATACGCACCAGCATCAGCAACAAAACACCTCCCGTCCTACCAATACCAAACATTCGGATTCCAGACCTACAAATGCGGATTGTATCATCATGTGTCCGTCTGCTCTGTCGGAACGTGACCCGGCCGCCGTGTCTGCATTTTCCAGCTGCCACACCGCCGGTGGCACGTCGTCATCGCTTTCTCTGGAGCCGGCATCTATGTAGTGGCAGGCGGCAGGCAGCAAATCAATTTCCCATGACACCATAAATCAGAGAAAATTATTTCGTTGCGCTTCGATTTGATAAGGCTCAATGCTCGGGTGCGCCATTTCGGATTTTGATTTATTTGGGTTTGCGAGAGAATTTACCGCCATGAATCATAAGAGCTTCAAGGAATCCTCTTTGATTAGCATTCATGGCCGTTACATTCATCACATAACTCACGTCATAAAATCAAATCACTTCATTGCGAGTGAGCCCACACCGTCCCACAAATCTGCTGTCCGTAGCAAAAGCTGCTCTGATCCGGTTGCCATTGCTGCTGTTCCGGCTGGTGCCTTGCGATTGAGAAGATTTTCACAGAAGAAAATCAGTCGAGCGAAGCGAAATATCTTTCTTCCCTGGCGTTTTTCTTTCCCTAACCCATGTTCAATTGTTCGTGACCTATGCGTGCGATTCGGAATCCTTTTTTCATACATCGATAGTCACCATAGCGCCACCAGCCCAGCAGCCGCAGTTGATCCGTGTGGACAAAGTCTTTCCTGATGGGCCTTCCCTGGAAGGTTGCTTTGGGAAAGGATAGGAAATTTAAATCGCAGTCAAATTTCCTGTAAGCTGCCCAGCTAAGGGCCGAAAAAATGGAGTGATGAAAGCAGGTTCAAGCCTTTTCGGAAAGTTAATTTCACAGGTGAGTTGAAGGGAGAATTCTGATGCTTTCTTTGCATTAGATTTTTTTAAAGGATAAAGAAACGTTATATATGTTAGGTTTAAATGAAATTAGGATTTTTCACAGAAAGTTTGAAATTTGCCAAAGAGAACCTATGGTCGTGCATCTGTCGACATTGCCACCCTTCCGATGATATCTTTTATGAGAATCGATTAGTAAATGGTTTAGAAAGAAAGAAAATATTGCCAGTTGAGTTGTATTGGTACCGAAAAAAAACAAATAATGCTTGAAATCTCGAAACAAATATCTAATCCATGTGTTGAAGATAAAATTGTACTCAATGAGGATAATGACAAAATGGGAAACTACACTACTACTTAGTTTTAGGAACAGATTTTTTACATCTACTTGGGAATTCGATACGATTCAGATAAGATATGGTGTGCAGGCTCTTCTTCCTCCATTTGTTTCAGAGTGCGATCTAATCATATGGAAACATTATATGAGTTTCAAGAGCTTTTTATTCGTCACAAATGTAAATTTGATGTTTTGTAAATTCAAATCAAGAGTGTTTTTCCCTGCTGCTAAATAACACATGAGCAAATAGTAAAAGTTCTTCGAAATTTCTCGAATTCCTACAATTCCTTCAGCAAATCTACTGTTTTTTATTGTTTGATCTTTTTGATCTTCTTTAAGGATATATTTATTATTATTATGCAGCAAAGCAAAAGGATATTCCACTTGTCCGTTTATTTTATTTTTATTCAACTCACCTAATGATTTCCGTCGAACATATTCATTGGCCTTGATATACCTTTCCCACGTTTGTACTCCCCCCGACTTGTGCCAATCGTGTACCGAATATCAAACGAGTATTTACCCGTTTATCACCAAAAGTGTATAAAAAGGACAAATTTATGGCGGGTCGTTTCCGTGTTGGTAGAAGACAGCCATTTATCCTGGCATTTGCTTTTTTATCACTGGTGTTTATGATTGAAGCTTTTTCGGGAATCTCCGTGATAAATAGTAAACTCAATTTTGCTCTCCTTCCTAAACCTTGCACAAATCACGCAAACCCGATTTTTGACCTAAGGCTGGAATGAGTAAATCAGGTAGTGCAGCGTCGTATTTTTTATTACTGCAGTGAGTTATAAGGGCCCTCCACAAAAGTTCAACTCAATGGACGTAGTGGTTCTACGCCCCAACAAAAAAAAGGGCCCTCCTTAGCCGTGCGGTAAGACGCGCGGCTACAAAGCAAGACCATGCTGAGGGTGGCTGGGTTCGATTCCCTTGTGCCGGTATAGGCAATTTTCGGATTGAAAATTGTCTCGACTTCCCTGGGCATAAGAGTATCATCGTGCTAGCCTCATAATATACGAATGCAAAAATGATAATCTGGCTTAGAAACCTCGCAGTTAATAACTGTGGAAGTGCTCAATGAACACTAAGCTGTGAGACGGCTCTGTCCCAGTCTGGGGATGTAATGCCAATAAGAAGAAGAAGATCTGATCAGCCAGTGATTCCAGAAAACGTCCAGCTGGCGTTTGATCAGTTCCCAGGACCTTCCTAGGATTTCTCGACGGACTAATTCACTAGACTGATGAGCACGGCTTGCATCGATGATTCCTTCTCTTTGTGGTTTTACCCCGTTTGAGCTCAACACCAAAAAGTGGTTGGGTGTGAGTGCCTCGGTCTCCTCAGACTCAAGGGGCAAATACGTCAGAGGCCTTGAGTTCACCATACGTTCAGCCTCCACGACCAGTGTCTGCAGCCCCTCATTGTCAGGTTTCCCTTCAGAGTACACTTCGGCCATGGCGGCTTTTACTGACTGCACCAAGCGTTTCCATGCTCCACCCATGTGTGGTGCTCCTGGCGGAATGAAGTTCCACTTGGTGCTGGTACTGGTGAAGGTGTCGGACAGTCCCTGACTAATTTGGTTCCGCAGAACTCGATCAGCGCCTTGAAAGTTCGTTTCGTTGTCACTGAAGAATTCGGCGGGTGGACCTCGGCGTCCTACGAATCGACGGACGGAGATGCAGGACTCCGTTGACCGGGTGTGACTACTTCAAGATGGACGGCACGCACTGTTAAACATGTAAACAAAGCGATCCAACGTTTTACGTTCGATCTACCCAGCTTGACCGATAGCGGACCGAAGTAATCTACCCCTGTGTAGGTGAAGGCTCGTTCATGGTGCGCTAGACGCGCAGGCGGAAGAGGAGCCATCGATGGGATTGTTGGTCTTGCTCGACGGATTTTGCATGTTGGGCAGTCACGGCTAACTCGTCTGACTTCCAGGCGGAGTTTTGGAATAAAATACAGCTGACGAACCTCGTTAACTACGGTCTCCGCATTGCCATGACGGTATTGTTGGTGATAGTGGTGCAACAGAAGATTTGTGACACGATGACCTCTCGGAAGAATAACAGGATGCCGTACTTCGTAGCAGACTCCTTCTACTGCGCCGCTCGCGCAGCAGGCCATTATTATCCAACATATGCATCAGTAGTCGGTAGACGGACCTCTGGTTCCCGATAGTCTGTTGATCCGTTTCGTTCGGAGCTCTGTTCGATAATACGGCGATCACGTCTGAATAGGAGTCGATTTGTATCAGCTTGAAGATTGTTCTTTCCGCTGTCTGTAATTCTGCTTGCGACAGTCGTCCAACGTATCTTGCCTGTTTCTTGATCGTATTGTGCAGGAATCGTCGAACGTATGCTGTTGCACGTAGAAGTCGATCCCAACGGGAGAAACGCTCGAAATCGATCACCGGCAAGAACGTAAAATGGTGGAGAACTGAAGCTCGCATTTCTGTGGTGGTGGCGTGTTCCGATCGTTTGGAACGCGGCCAGTCGTTTTCTGGAAGTCGCAAGAAATCAGGTCCGTGGAACCAGTTACTGTTTCTGTTGAAGTATGGACCGCTCATTTAGTTGCTTCGTCCGCTGGATTGGAATGCGTAGGTACCCACCGCCACATGTCTGCCGTAGTGTGCTCCAAAATCTCGCTTATCCTAAAAGATACGTATTGCCGGTAGTTTCTTGGGTCTGCGTTAATCCAGGACAGTGCAGTGGTAGAGTCGGTCCAAAGGATTGTTTTGGGGACCGGGACATTGTGGTTCTCTCGAACGAACTTTGACCAACGTACGCCCAGGACGCATCCTTGCAGCTCCAACCTTGGAACCGACCATGAGTTCAATGGAGCTACCTTTGATTTCGCGGCTATTAGACAGCATTGCGGATCGCCACTGTTGCTGAATGTGCGTAGGTAGATCGCACAAGAATACGCCACCTCGCTAGCGTCGACAAAAAACATGCAGCTCGGATATGTTTCCTGATTGGCGTGTCGGAAGTAGCATCTCGGGATACGTATTTCGGCGATGTACTGGATCGTCTTCACCCACTTCAGACACTTCTTGTAAATCTCTTCGCTGGCTTGCTCGTCCCATTTCGTTTGCTTTCGCCATATATCTTGGATTAAGACTTTACCGTGTATGATGAACGTTAAAAGCAACCCCAAGGGGTCCAACAAGGTCATAACGCACCGCAGCACCGTCGGCCGCGTGTCAGTTTGAATCAGCGTCTGTAGGTACTTCTTCGCTCATCTGGGTGGAGAAGCTCAACTCGTCAGTACACGGACTCCAGAGCATGCCAAGCACCCTTTCCGGTTTTCCGTTGTCCACCAGGTTCAACTGTTTGTCTGTTACGGGCTGCTCTTCACCTAACCCTTCCATTACTTTTCTGCTGTTCGACCGCCAGTTATGTAGTTTGAATCCACCGTTGCTGTGTACGTGTCGCACATCGCTCGCCACCTTCGCTGCCTCTTCTTCGGAGCTAAAACTCGCCAAATAATCGTCGACGTAATGGTCGTCGATGATCGCACTTGCTGCTTCTGGAAAGCGCTCATGGTGTTGCTTAGCGTTAAGATTTTTGATGAATTGCGCCGAAGCTGGAGAGCAGGTGCTCCCGAACGTCGCAACGTCCATCAGATAGACGATTGGTTCATCAGTCGGCTTCTCGCGCCATAAGAAGCGTTGGCTGTGCTTGTCATCCTCCCGTATTCGGATTTGGTGGAACATCTCCTGAATATCCGAGCTAACGGCCACCTCGTACTGCCGGAAGCGAAAGAGAAGGGAAGTGAGTTGGTCTGAACCTTTCAGGAGTGCACTGTTCAGCGATACGCCATCGACCTTGGCGGCGGCGTCCCAAATGACGCGAACTTTCCCTGGTTTTTGGGGATTGATGACTGCTCCGACAGGGAGATACCACACCCTTCTCGGGTCCGCTATTGCCATCTCTGATTTCGTAGCCTTGTGAGCGTATCCTTTCGCCTCATATTCACGGACTTGTCGGTGGAGATTTGATTTTAGTTCTGGGTTTCGATCCATTCGACGTTCTAGACATTCTAAGCGCCGTACAGCCATGGCGAAACTGTCCGGGAACTCTGTGTCATCTTCCTTCCAGATTAGGCCGGTTTCGAAACGGTTTCCTACGCGGCGGGTCGTTTCTTGCAGGATTCTTAACGCTCTTTCTTCCTCTTTCGACAGTGGTACAGTTACTGGACCTGCGCCGGTTCTCTCGACGGCGAAGAACTCTTTTACCACTTCGTGCAGCGTGTCGTCGCATGAACATCCACAGATGTGGAAGCTATAGGAATCTTGTCTAGTACTTCCTTGGGGACCGTAGACGGACCAGCCCAGTCTGTTTTTCACCGCTACCGGCGCCTTCCCATCTTCTTCTCGCACTTTCAACGGTAGTGCCAGACGCAAATTATCGATTCCGATGAGAATCTTGGGCACAGCGTTCTTGTAGTTGCTGACAGGAATACCTTGTAGGTGCTTGTGTTGCTTAGCCGCTTCATCCACCTGGAAACTTTGACAGGGGAGTCCAAGGTTTGTTACGGTCCTCGCATTAAGCAGTGTGTGCCGCTTGCTCTGTCCAACTCCAGCGATTTCGACCGTAATTTGTTCGGAGCGCTTCTCTACACGTGACGTATTTACCGTCCATCGGAAGCAAAGTGGGAGGGGAGCTCCCTTTAATCCCAACGAAGTAATCAGGTCGCTTTCCACTAATGTCAGATCCGATCCCTCATCGAGAAAGGCGAATGTGTTGATCGAGCTGTTTTCCCCGTACAGAGTGACGGGGATGATTCTGAACAAAGTCGAAGAGCTCAGATGACGATGGGTGTTGTTTTCTGCGACTCGAACGGTGGACTCTGATGGTTTCGGTAGAGCTCTAGATGAATGGAGAAGCGGATGATGTCGGTATTGACAACCCTCGAAGTCGCAAGACTTTTGGCCTCGGCACGCGCGTCGCCCATGGCTGAACAAACAATTTTGACACAGACCCAGCGCACGAACTCGTCTCCAACGATCGTCGACAGCCAACTGTTCAGGGTTTGCAGAAATCGCTCTCAATAGATAACGAACAACGATAAAAGAGAGGCAAAAACTGTTCCGAATCATAACAAGCCACGATAACAAATTTATCAAACTTGTATACAAGTGCGAAAAAACAGAATCGGATAGGCAGCTCCCACAGAAAAATGGTGATTCTCGTTTTGTTTTCGCTCTTTTCGTGTTGGTTAGTGCACAGCTGTGTAGAACAAGTTGAAATGCATCATCAGAGCCAGTGCTTCCCGCATTTGGAACTTTCTAAAAGAAATTTATCATGGTGTATAGCCTCCCAAATCAGTTCTCTATCATGACAACTTGCGAAAAAAGTCTCTCGCGTGATGCTACATATCGTATATGTATACAGAGATGATAAGTGAGAGACTTGCTCATTAGGATTCAATCCCTGCAACTGTTTGAACGAGTTACAATCTCGTACTCGGTGCCCGCTCTTGTTGCAGTGTAAGCAGCTGAACTACTTCACCGGTTCTGACGATTCCTTCCAAGAGTCTATGGTCCGTGTGGACGTTTCCGCTGCGTGGGAATTGATGAAACCTTTAGCCTTCGGACGGTCGCGAGCGCTGTTCCGCTGTTTCGATTGCCGATACACTGGTCGCATCTCGAACCACCGCTGCCCTATAATCGCCGAAGGTTTTGAGATCGGCGTCTTGGAATCCCCGCTTGTATCCCGCCCACATCATTCGTTGATCCGCGGGAAGCTTGGCAACGAGCTCCTGTAACAGCGATGGGTTTGTTAGGTGAACGCGTTCGTCCGCTGCTTCTATGTGGTCGCACATCGCCTGCACGGCCATTCCAAACTCGATCAGTCCGTCCAGCTTATCCGACCTTGGGGCTGGAATTTCTCGCACCTTACGAAGCAGTACGTTGATCAGCAACTCTGGTCGTCCGAACCGCAAACGAAGCGTCTCGATGACCTGCGGGACTGCTGCTGGCAGCACCGGTTGCGACTGCGAACTGTTTCAAGCGCCGGTTCAGACAAACACCGTTGAAGGCGTAGCATGTTTTCTCCATTCGTAAAACCGCAGGCCTCCGTTGTGTAGCGGTAATTAGAAATGAAGACCGGCCATTCTGCTGGATCACCGGTGAATCGTGGAAGATGTTTAGCCAGGGACTGTCTTGATGTTAAGGGTATGCGATAACACACTTTTACAAACGAAACGAAACGAAATCAAATTTAAAATGTCTATGTTGATTCGGATCGAAACGAAACGAAATATAGATTTACTTTCGAGATTTCGAAACGATACGAAATCAAGGTTCATTTATTTCGAAATTTTTCGAAACGAAACGAAATTTTAATTTTTTTTCCGCGGAATTTTTATTAAAATGGTTGAATTGCGTAATCTGATTTCACTTTTTCGAAGTCAGATAACTATTTTTAGAGTTATAACAACAGAAGAGGCAGTCTGTGATAAATCGCCGCATATAACATTGGCGATAAGGCAATACCCCAGCATTTGTGCCGCTTTCAAAGGAATTCATCGTGGAGCGTGTGCTCCTGAATCTGATCAATTTTATATCAGCAAGTACATAAAAATATAGAAATTGTGGGATTTTTCATATACGGATTCAAATTTCGTTTAAAACCTTAGTTCACTTAAGGTTATGTACATAATTATGCTGAAGCATACTTCATATTTAGAGGTGTGTGCCGCCGCACCACGCCACCGCGTCCAACAGTTTTTGGCACGCCGCCTCCGCCGACATTTTTGCATCGGCGCGCCACCGTTTAAAATTTGTCACGCCGGTAGTCTAGAATTTATCACGTCGATTCAAAATTGAAGAAAGAAAAGCTTTCCGTGGAAAATCCGAATGAAATACCAATGATATTCTTAAAAATTCCATACAATTTTTCGCTGAAATTTCACCATGAAAAGTAAGATAAACTTCGAGTGTGAATTTCAAAGGATTTCCTTTTGAAATCCAAAAAAATCGTTGAAATAGATTTTTTGAACGGAGAAGAGTCGTTTGGCAGAAAGCCATTTTGTCGTATGTAAGAATGCCCAACAAACATTGGAGGAGAATAAAGGCTCCCCCAAACCTAAGCGATTTCATCGCTGCGACGGTGACAACTAGTCACCGCGATTCTATCGTTGGGTCGCTGCAGCCAATATTCTGTTTACGCTTCCATACCAACGGCGACAGAATCGCTGTCGCCAAGCGATAGAATCGCGTCACGACTGTCGCGTCGCGTGTGTTTAGGGGAACCTCAAAGCTTATGTGACTGTTATTGTTCAAAGAAGTAGCCTAGAAATTTGCACGAGAAATTCGACATAGAGAGAGAGAAACTTGAACAAAAAATGACCAGAACACATCGCGATAGGGGGCGCTCCTTAGCCTGGCGGTAAGACGCGCGGCTACAAAGTAAGACCATGCTGATGGTGGCTGGGTTCGATTCCTGTGGAAATTGTCTTGATTTCCTGGGCATAAAAAGTATCATCGTGTTAGCCTAATGATATTCAAATGCAAAAATGGTACGTTGGCTTAGAAACCTCGCAGTTAATAACTGTGGAAGTGCTGAATGAACACTAAGCTACAAGGTGTCAATGTCCAGTGGGGGATGTGATGCCAGTAAGAAGAAGAAGACATCGAGATATGTAATTTTTTTCGCTAAACGGTAGTAATTTTTTTCGCTATAGGGTAGAGCAGAACTACCTAAGCGGACAACAAAACTACAAGACTGGAGAGCTAAAGCGCCAACCAAAAAACAAAACGCCACAAATCTAAGTTTGATACATATATTCAGAGCATTTGCCCTTATTTATACACCTGCCTTCTTCCTACCTGTCCCTGATTTCTCTATGGTTCTCCTTTTACATCTTCTTACTAGTTAGCCATTGGTTTGGTTACTCACGGTTTCTTCTTGTACTCTGTGTACCTTCTCCTTGTGTTCGGGGCGTCCCCCTACACTACCTTCTTGGCGGACTTCTCATCGCCACAATTTTTCTGCTGCCACATTCGCTCCTGGTCCCCGCACGCATCGCAATCACTCCGCTGGAGACCCCTCTGGCCGTCCAGTGCGACCAGGTAACTGGATGGGGTCCCTCCGAGTGATCTACTGAAGGGCTGCTTGTTCCCGAACGAATCTCCTCCGACTTGGTCCTGCCGGCCGAGTGAATCACACTCGATGTATCGGCAATCCGCCCGTCGCCTTGTCGCACCGCTGCCTCGATCACGATCCTCCCGGACCTCGATGATGGAAATTGGCTCCACGGGAAAACCCTGTTGAATCATTTATTTAGCTAAATGTCCACAATCAAATTTCTTTCCGGCACTTACCCAGTGGGGTATTTCCGCTCAATCTGATGAGCATTTTAGTCTGTCCTCTCACCAGTCACACCGCCAGGCGCTCGATCTTCTTCAGCTAATAGTGCAGAGAATGCGAGGTTGGACTCCTCAATTGTAACTTTTGATGGCAATTACCTTCGGAATAACAATAATTGACACGCTCTTCCGTGATTCCTGTTGCGCTGTGGACGAATCAAAATCGCGCGCGTTGCCTCTTCTTCCTGCGGCGGCGTTGTGCCGTATTCCGAGAATTTGCACGTGCATGCTTCCTGCGGATTATTATAGGTTAAGTTGTCGCCAGCAGCATAAACCAGAAAAGGCAGGATTCTCTCACCTGTGTCCGCGTCACAAATCGCGATTCCACCAGGGGAAACTGAGACGGAACGATGCCGCCTACCAGACACGAAACGGTCCGGAATTTCAACAACTTTTCTTAGCACTGCCCTGACCACTTTCACAGGCCTTGAAGAAATCTGCTTTTTTTGCCATTCGATGCAGGCAAGAGGTGGGTGACGAGTGACGATGACTTTTCGTTTCTTGCGTTCACTTTCTGTGCGACGTACGATGGTGTGTGCGTGTGCATGCGGGCAGATGTCAATTTGAGAAACGTCATTGTCCGATAGGTCTGTTCCATGTTGTTCGCGTACACGGAGCGCTCTTGACAAGGCAGTTGAAGTTCGAAAAATCTGCACTGGATCAAAAGTGCATTCCGCTTGTTGCGCTTTTGTTTCTTCCAATTTGTGTTTGCGTTCGTTTACTTACTAATTATTTCTTATTAATTCAAAATCAAAACTAAACGTAACAGGTTATCGAGATGTAGAAGGCCCGAATGTATGTAAATTGGAGGGACCGAGAAAACTATCAACATAGGGAGAGATATCTATATATAGATAATCGAGATGTGGAGAGTCGATCTGTATAGCTAAAATTCAAGCTCTATCTGGCAAAAGGGCGAATGTCGCAAGAGAGAATTCTTTTCGTCGACTACCCTCTTTTAAGTAAAAGTAACAAGCAAAAGATTCATTTGTGGTTTATAACCTCAGAATGCAAGTTCCAATTGTTTTTCTAGCTTTCTAATAAACTTTAAAGAAATCCCCTGCTTGTCACTTCTATTCAATAGAGGGAAAGTCGGTGAAGAGAATTCTCTCTTGCGACATTTGCCCTTATTCCAGCTAGAGCTTGAATGGTTTGTTGGACTTACCAAGTTGGTTGGCCTAATATACTACATTTGGCTGAACATCTAGTCTAAAATTACTTTGTCGAAAATGTCATTTGGTCGAACAGTTCCTTTGGCTGAAAAAAAAAACAGATGACCGAATAGCTCAATTAGCCGAAAGGGTCATTTGGCCGAAATAAGCATTCGACCGAAAGTGTCGCTCGACTGAATTGGTCATTTGGCAGAAAATGCTGTTTGGCTGAAATGTTTGTTTTGCAGAAAGGACATTTTCGGGCCAAAGCATTTTTTTCTGCCAAACGACCATTTCCACCAAATGACGTTGTCGGCCAAATGATCTAGTCGATCAAATGTCTTTTTCGGACAAACTACCATTTCGGCAAAATGAAACATTTGTAAGATCCAGGTTACTTTGTCCTCCTTTGGACGGTTCGTAAGTAAATTGATGAATATATTTTAATAATTTTTCATCATATACTGTTATTGACAAACGTTCTATATTGTCGAATAGAGCTCCCTATTATTCACCCTACCCACTAACACTAATTTTCCTTCCTGAGACATCTATGAAGGTATTATGGGTTCTCTGCATCTTCACTAATAGATGTTGAACTAACATTCCTTCCTTCCTTCCGTGAATGTAAGGACGTGGCCAGGTATAGAACTACTACTGTTTAGGAAAAGGTACTAATCGTAAGTACCAATTTGCGACAATATACAGTAGATTGCTCAATTGAGCATTGTATAGCCACTCAAGATTTGTACAATCACATATGCTATGCTATGCTATGATAACTACCATTTCGGAAAAATGACATTTTCAGCTAAAAAAACTGATGGATATTTTTGACTATATTACCGTACAGTAAGCAACATTTTTGACCAAATGACCTTTTCTGTCAAACATCCATTTCGGCATTACGAAGTTTTCGGTCTTATAACCTATTCAGCCAAACGACCATATCGCCAAATGATTTTCGGTCAAACAACCCTTCTTCTTTTTAATAATTTTGTTTTGAATTTTGCCGACAAATTTCTTATGGACAATACAATAAATTACCTGTACAAATCCAAAGAAATTCCTTCAAAAATCCGATTTTTTCGTTGAAATACCAAACGGTTTCCCGTAAAAAAAATAAAAAAAATCACCTCGGAAATTCCGAAGAACTTTCCATAGAAAATTTGAAAATAATCCCGTGCAAATTCCAATGATATTCTTATGAAAATTATGATTAATTCGCTGTTGAAATCTAATTTTGTTTTGTTGATGTCCACATTTTTAACAATCTCCCGCGGAAAATCTGAAAAATAGAACTAATTACCCCCAAAAGGTTGTCACCTCTCTTTGCAGGGGGGCCGCATGAGACGGAGACAAAAGTTCGAAAGAGGCGAAGATGGCACTGGTCCCCATTGCCCACGTACTCAGAACCGCCAACAATAGGTTCAAACTGTATAGTGGACCCATTAACAAAAAATAACACTATTCGAATCACCGTATCGAAGTAAAACATAAATTTTACATGCAATAAAAATGTATTTTAGTACTTACGCTTAATTTCCTTAACCTAAAGTTTAGTATGTGTGTGTGTGTCAGTGTAAAAATGTATCCCTCGGCGACTGCAAACCGTCATGTCTGTCCGGACAGACCCAAGATGATTGCTGGCCTCTGCCAGCGATCCAAGCCAGCCACTTCAATTCGCCGTCGTCTTGGGATGTTGCTCTCACAAGCCGCTACATAATTTTTGCAGCGAATGAAAGGCCTGTTAAGGAAATGCCAATATGATGATTTTCCGCCACTAATCAAACACTTCGGACTTGCTTCAAGCACTCATCTCAACCCTTACCGATCTCTTAGCACATCCACACTACTCCATTATCGCGGATTCCCGGTGCAGGCACAACATTACCGAAACTCGTTTCTGTAGGGTTTCTGTAGAGTAATAATTAGTAACTTCGCTCAGTTGAGCCAAATCAGTGGAGTTACTACCTGACCCTAGGGCTTTACAAAACACCCACTACACTGCACCGCATCTACTGTCTCACCCACTTTCCTAATTTACCATTTTTTGGTTTTCCGTCGGTCAGGCGATTTGTACTGCGACACTCTACTTTGACTCACTACTGGGACACTTGCGCGTATTGCCTGCTTGGCAGTTAACCGACAACTAACTGAGGATTGGTTTGGATTACTGCCTGTTGTGTGTGATCGGCTGTCGCTTAACATCGGGCTAAGAGTCGGGGGATCATCTCAGAGTAGTGAGATTATCTCAGGGGAGCAATTGGATTGATGTAGGGTTTCTGAATCCAATTTATGGTTTGTTTGGTAACCAGTATTGCTGTGCGGCAAGAAGCTATTGTATTCTAGGCACGTAATTTTTTAACTGCCCTCTAAAATTGAGAGAGTCAGATATGGCTTTCATATGGGGTTTCTGCGACGACTGTTCTGTTGGTGTGTTGTGTTGTGTGTGATGTGATTTACATGGAGATAGATTTTTGTTTCCATTCCGTGCGGCGACTTTGTCAGCTGTTTTGCAGCTATCGCGAGGCCGTCGGACGTGCAGGTTACAAGGTTTCAGAAACATTTCTTCGTGAGGTCTTTTGTTGGGATCGATCCATTGATCCTTCAGTAACCAAACGATCCCGTCGCTGACTCGTAGACTGCGCTAGTCGCTTTTCATACTCTTCCTCTCTCATTTTTCTGTAGGAGTCCGTATAGCCCATGATTCCTCTCTTCACGAACCAGATCCGATCTGTATTATCTTGAATGTCATAGTTTCTGCTAGTTTTTCGCGTTCCACTATTAAACCGGGAATTTAAAATGGTTCCATCCGTTCAGTTGAATCGGTATCCAATCCAATCACTTTTTCCTCCGCCACTTCTATTTCGTCGTTCTGCGCTGCATCCGATGATGTTTGACGGGTTGCTGCATCAAATCCAATAACGACACCCGAATACGATTTCCGTTGCCGACCTTGCGTTGCCATATTCGCCTCTTTTTCCGATTGATCATTTCTTTTGATCGTTCATTTTTGTTCTTTATAGACACGCATCCTTCCGGTGACCTTCCGCTCGGCAATTATAGATAGTGGAATATATAGATGAGCGAAGATAAATCCTCTGTCTCCAAACGAACTGTCAAACGTGTCTGCAAACGAGCATGACATCATGATTATAATGGAATTGTTAAGGTCTGTGACGTCATATGCGCGCGTGTGCACGGTAAAAAAAATCGACACAGCCATGCTTTCGCTCATCTATAGATTCTACTATCTATACTCGGCACATGAAACATTTGCTACGCAAATCCTGCTATAATACCTTTCCTTTTCATATAGCATACATTTGCTCACTAGAAGAATCCTGTGCACCTTTTTAAAATGCATAAAGTTATGTATTTCAGAAAGAATTTCACAGACCCATATCTAACGCAAGATCGATGTACTTCGTTTAATAAGCTTCTACAGCACGATCGATTCCGCACTAAATAATTTTTTTGCTCTTCGGTGCAGACATTAGTTTTATTACTTCGCGTTCTCCCACACTACCTGGCGTGATCAGCATCAACACGATAGATTGCACACTGGTTAGATAAATTTCTGCTACGCGAGGTAGATTTTTTTTTTAGATTTTTGCTACGCGAGTAGAATCAAGAAATCAGATTTCGCCACGCTCAAATTCCGCGAAATTCCGCGGAATTTCGTTTCGAACCACCTGAGACGAAATTTTTCGAAATACCGCATATGCTTACTTGATGCTAACTGCTGCTGCGTTGGTCGAACTGGATCTCGTTGGGGAATCGCTTCGTTTTGTATCACACTTTCAAATTGACGAGGGGCTGAGACGAGTTAACCGTACGCGAGTGGGGAGGATGCGTTTCGATTTCGGTTAGATTTTGTTCGCGGTGACTGGTCTGATTCGCATCTGCTCCAATGAATTTTCGCTGCTGCTTGAATGAATTCGTAGGTTGCGTATTAGGACTTACCGGTCGAGCGTCAAGTCGCAGCTTCTCACGAGTAGTCGTTTTGGACGTGGGGTAGTGATTGTAGACGTACAGATTTTTATTTTGAACAGAATGACTCAAGGCTTGACGCTTACCTGGCGGTTCCATCGCTTGACTTAACAGTGACCGGCCAGTTTGGCTTACCGAAATCTTCAGCGGCCAGGGATCCTCCAGTGGATTGGTTCCACCTACCGCGCCAGCTGATGAATGGTGATCCAGCTGCATTTGATCGTTTGCTGCTGCAAATTGCATCGATCGTTTCGCCTTCGGGATGGTGCTGGTCTGCTTCTTTGTAAGCGACGCGTTCGCCACTGGCTTTGGTAGCTGCACCATCGACGAATTGACCGGGGCTGGGCATCATCGATCTGGTCCTACGCTGTGCTGGAACTTTTCCAGCAGCTTACGACACAGCTCTCCTCGGGTTTGAAGATTTTCCAAATCTTCCGCCGTTGGGTTGGCGCGTTGCTCGCACTGCTCAACCTGATTCTTGAGAGCTACTATAGCAGCTTTCGAATCCTTTTTCGCCCTCAGGAAATCCTGGGTCGAGCACAGAAAGTGGAATCGACACTTTCATTGAAGTGGTAGTTTTCGGTATACCACTAAGTGGGGGCATCGATCGACGAGCAGTTCGTGCTACGGGAGCTCCGGGGAAAGTCGCATCTATAATTGCCTTTGCGCTCCGTCACTACTATGACTCGCCGTCTCCTCTCCATTCAGAACTTTGTCGATTAATTTTTGTTGCTCGTCCAAGTGACGCCATTGCAGCTCCAGCTCCACACGAGCGCGTTCCACCAGCTGGCTTAGGCATACGGAAAACACCGATGTTGAACTAGATCGACTGGATAAACTGCGAACTGATATGACGTCATCGCTCTGGTGTGTGGTGCAGTTTCCGCACAAGAAAGATCGCCCCTCGATACTGTTGTTCACCTCGGCGCAGGCATAATGCTTCCACACATCACACCGGTCACACTGGACCATGTTGTCCGCACTGTCCGGCCGATGGCAGTCCACACAGTTGTAGTCTTCCTCGTGGCCTTCCGTAGAGTGGTTCGTCATATCCATCTTGCCACGCTGAATACTTCCACGAATTTTGAAGATTTTGTCAAGGCTGGCAGGGCGCAAATAAGACTACCGTTTCGATAGCGGATATATTGTATTTTGGGCTTCAAAATTCGGTGGGCCTTTGCTATTGACGCACCTGCTTTGTCCTATTCCTAACCTAACCTGGGCGGTGTGAATTTTCTTCTTTCTTCTTTTCAGGTAGCTTAACGATGTATTGATATCTGCGAACAACTTTATGGAAATAAATTCAACTTCTTTTCATTTCACCAAACACCAAACTTTACTTTCTTCTCGTCACTTTCTTCTCGTGTGGTTTTACTAAAAAGATCAACCATGGCCGGACCCTCTCTTGACGTTTCATCACTCGACGCGACGCTTTGACAGCTGACGCGACACTTCGACAGCTGACGCATGCCCTTCGGAAACAGCGGTTGGCAAGGTTGCCGGCTTAACCGCTTCTGCGTTAACATCACTCATTTTTCAGTCACTTATCTTTAACCGATTTCCTCGAAAACTATTTTTAAAACACACGAGAAAGGCTCCATCACCGCTAGGTGGATTAATCTGGGTTTAGTGAAATGTATTCAACCGTTATAGACTATAGTAATTCCACTAGTTTTTTTTTCTTTTCCTTCTTACTTCCTCCTCCTTCTTTCTTCCTTCTGCTTTCTGCTTTACATCTCACTTCTCAGTATTTCGTTTCTCTCGTCCCAATTATCATTCATCATTTCTTACCTTTTGCTTCTGCTTTCCTCACTACCCACTTTCTACTTTTCACTTCGTAACTATCGCATCTCACTTTTCACCACTCACTTCTCATTTCTCACTTCTAACCACTCACTTCTCATTTTCACTACTCACTTCTCATTTCTCACTTCCCACTACTCACTTCTCATTTCCTACTACACGCATCTGACTACTCATATCCATTTCTTAGTACTCACTTCTCACTACCCTGTATACACTACTCTATATTCACTCACCACCCTGTATTTCATAACTTGGGGGAAAAGAATGTGTTGCCTATAGCGATACCTCTCTAACTCGATGGTCCGTTCAATATCGAGTAAGGGAGTGTTCACTGTACTGGCAAATTATTTTTATATTTGATAGAATTGATTAAGCTCTTAAACCGTCAGTTTCAGATACGAATCAACGCCGCGTATCGTTTCAGTTTAAACTTTAACATTTGAAGGTTATTCTTCCATCATGACAATTGTAACTACATATTTTAATTTGAAGTCAACTTGAAGACAATAGCTTTTTTCTAGCATGCTGATGTGAAGATGATTACGAAAAAGAGAACAACAACGAGAGCCTTCTTTTGTCTTTCGGCGCATTAAAAAACATGCTTGTGTCCTGAGGTTCATAACAAGCATTTCTTAAAACATACATTGGGTTTATTGATTTTTTCTTACAATTTCCACATACCAACAATCGTTTTCATAATCTGTTGTTATTACTCAAACTATAATTCCTATTACAATAATAATGTTATTGAAACAGTTTATGGTAAGCTCAACTGGTGGACAAAAAAACGTGTCGCCACCAACTTTACAGATTACCGTAGCAAATTCTGTGCTTCACCGTTCCCTCAACAATGTAAATAGAATAATTAAAGCTCTATCTGGTAAAAGGGCGAATGTTGCAAGAGGTTTCTCTTCGTCGACTTCCCTTCTTTTAAATAGAAGTGACAAGCAGAGGATTTCATCGCGGTTTATCACCTCAGAATGCAAGTTTTCATTGTTTTCTTTCGTTCTGAGGGGGAAAACCGCAACGAAATCATCTGCTTGTCACTTTAATTTAAAAGAGGGGAAGTCGGCGAAGAGAATTCTCTCTTGCGACATTCGCCCTTATTCCAGATAGAGCTTGAATTATCTCGGGGATATTTTGCTAAATGGTGTCCGTAATGAGTGTCGGAAGAGCGTTCACACTAACCGTTTTTACGATTAGCAGGACAACGAGTTTTAAGCTGGTCACTTGCCCCGACGCGAGGGATAAATAAATAATGAACTTCAGACTCAAACTTCAGCTTCCCGCGGCGAAATATCAACAACCCTTGACGGCCACGTTAAAATTTTGGTCACCACGAAGGGATTTGAGCGGATTTGGGGGAGCACTTTCGGTGGATGGAGTAAACTGCTAATGCTTTCCGTTGACTGTCGCACATCCCGAAAAATGTTCCATAAGCGACAGGATTATTGCCGCACATAATTAATACGTGATGTTCAGAAAATTCTGATTAATTTTGCTACACAATATGATGGTCTTAGCTTTAATGTTTGATAAGTTAAATTGGACCCAAGTTCCTTCACCTAGCGGCTCATGTTGAACAAGTTAAAACTCTGTCACCATCAACTTTCGATTGTATGCCTGTTATAGCTTAGTGAGCAAATCCCCTAAGCACGTTTTCATTTAACCTATGATTCCAGTTGGTAAACATTTATTGAGTGATATTGTTCAAACACACGTTGGCACGAACATTTACAGTCGACGTCGTTGCCCTATGGCGACACACATCGATCCCATTTTTTCTGCCATCTCAAATTGTCAGTGGCACTGTGTACATCAATTTGACCGTTTGTACCATCGAACCCTTATGGACCTGTCACCGTAACGGATGTTGTCCAGATGCTAGCCGAAGTTCTCCAATTAATCCAATGATGACCACTTTCGAATCCTCTTACAGATTTCGACATCAGACCCCAAACGGGGATAAAACATTTTTACGACATTTGTACTACAATTCTAAAAGCGTTGTGAGGTACATCCACTTCCCCCTAAAATTCGCAATTGTGATGAGTCTGCCTTCTTCTGTGGATATTTGTTTGTTCAGGATTGAATTCCAATCCCCAGCACCCCGGCGCAAAGTTTACATACGGAGTAACCGAATGAACCCGATTCCGGCGACATATTGCCATCCTCCACTCAATTCAAATCACACAAGCATCCATGTCAGGCCGAATCATACAATGGCTCGGAGCCAAAACAACATTTACATCCGATCTAACATCGCTTTGGACCCAATCGATAACGGCACAGCGTGGGCTGGGAAAAAGTGTGACAAATGCCGTCCATCCGGGCGTCGCAATGTTGAATGGAAGTGTCTGAATATGTTTTTCACTATAGGAAACCTTTATCAATGAACCATCATTAAATTATATCTCTTTTCAGCACATCTCACTTGTGCAAACTCCAGGTAATGTTTGTATTAAAATTACGTCTCGACTTATTCGAGGTTGATCACGATAGCCACATGTAGGGGAACGTCCCTGGTTGTGGGTCGGCTCCAGTTGATAGATACGACAAATCTGAGCAATGTCAAACTTGTAGTTGGACAGCATACATAATAAGATCCAATATCAAAGTGATCACACGCATATGGCAGACGAACAATTAAAAATCGTTTAAATTTGTTTGTGTTTCAAAATTTAGTCATTTTTAAGTGCGATCAATCGAAGCAAATCGTTGGAAAAGGGTTTAGTTTAGTACATTAAGTGTACTTTGTTATGTGATAAGTGAACTTTTTCCAGTGAAATGTTTGTGCCGAACAAATTTTCTGAACAAAAGAAAAATGTCCATCATTCCCGGTATTACTAAATGTACCTAAATCATAGATAAACAGGCATAACACATTGAATATTCACTCACCAGATTCATTGTCGTACAAAAACTAACGACACGTCGTACAAAAACTAAAGACGCTCTAAAAATAATTAATCATCATAACGACATCTATTGTTTTCACTAAGTTAGGCAAATCACGAACCAGATGGCGGTAGCGGGCAAACGTCAAACTGGAGCAAATCCGATGCGCGCGCCGCGAGTGAGCGATTGATCAACTAATCACAAGTGTTATGTCTGTTTGTATGTATGTGCCTAAATGTAAGCCGCTGCAAACTCCACCTATAGTAATGGGTGCGATCGTCCCATGCATTTGAAGTGCGCTGGTATGGCAACCACATGCAAGAGTAACTTTCTTCCATTTTACTATTGAAAGCCATTATTTTGTGTTTTGCCACTGAAGACTTCTAAAATAAATAAACTGTTATTTCCATAAGCATTTGACTTCATATTTTTTTCATTTTCAGCGGCTCTAAAAGGTGGCCCACAATCGGCCCATACCAAGTGACCGAACCACTTGTCATCGATTTACACTGATTTGAATCAACTTTCGTGGATTTGTTTATCTATCAACTATATGTAAAAATCCCAATTTTTTTGATGATTGTACAACCTCTGATTTTAAATGGATTTTCATACACATATTCCCGAGCACAAATAAATAACTAATTGATAACAAATTCTGTTATCCGGTTATCGGACATATTGATAACTGAACTTGTTATCATTTTGGCTGACTTAACAGCCAACATAACAAAAATGATACCAGAATTTTATTCGTGAAATAACTACATGAAAACAAATTAAGTTATCACTGATACTAAATTGATAACACAATTTGTTATACATGTTATTTACTCAAATAACTAATTTAGTTATTATTTAGTTATCAGCCATCACTGTTTTATCGACCAAAATAGTTGAATCTTCTTTGCCGACTTCGTTACGCATTGAAAAAAATGTTGCCATTCACTGGGATTCGAACTCGAATCGAGTGATTGCACGGCGTCGTCTCTAGGTACTCACCCAATTACGCTTTCTTGAGGAGCAGAAGAGAAGAGCAATACGCTTTCTACAATCTTGCATTTACTGAAAACTATTTATAATCAAATCATGATGCCATATGACCATTTTATGTAAATAACAGTCAGCTGTACAGAGTTGAGAACAGCATAACTTATTAATAACAAACTTTATTATCCAGTTATATTGATAACTAGAATTGTTATCATTTTGGTTGAATTACCAGTCAATATAACAAAAATGATAACCGAATTTAATTCAAAATAGTGAACCAGCAATCAATTAGGATAAATACGGTTTATCGTACTTTTATTGATTTTATTGATTTTTCCAGTAGAAGAGTGGGGCAAGAGTGCGCGTGGGGTAAGAGTACGTTTTCGATTTTTTGAAGTAATAAAAAAGATAAACTAGCACCACTGCATCAGTTTGACAGGTATTCTGCTTAATTACCAGGTAATAGGTTTATACATAACAGGCCAAATAATTGGCTTAGGTTAGGTATTCTGGCCAACTATTATCATGTGTAATTGTAAACGATTTGAATAAACAACAAGGGAGATATGGAGTTAGATAACTTTTTGGTCATTTTGCTAAAAATAATTGGATTTCCGCAACTAGTATTTCATTACCATATATACGTTCAATTAGGTGAACATTATACCATTTCGATAACCTATTGTATAGAGTACTTTATGGTACAGAACACCAATCCGGTTGGTTTTCCAAGAAGTCAAAACCATTACTTGAATAATTTTTGGGACTGTGGGGTAAAAGTACGCAGGAACCGGTGGGGCAAGAGTACGCATATGAATCTTCAAGTAATGATGTCAAACCGTTATCTCCGGCCGAAATAAGACTTCTTCCAAAGCGTAAAGATTCACAACTAAGAAAAAAGGGACAGAATTTGAAATTATCACAAGTTTTTAGGATAAGTTGAAGTAATTCGGTGTTAGAAAGGACTTAGCGAACAAAGCACTGAAGCGAAATAATGAAATTGTATTAGGACTTGATGTACACCTAAACATAGTACGAAAACACAATTTCATCTAAATGATAATTTCATTTAATCAAAACAAACATTCATAAATTACGCAACGTTTAGCTGGGAGGGTTGTGAGATGTGTGACGATCCATATAATTTTAGAGGATTCATACAAATAGTGTAAGATAGGGAGGAGGGTGATGAAATAGCCAAATTTTACGTTACGTGATTGGTGGACTTTCTTTGAGGAAAATGCCTTTGTATACGCCACGCGAAACCTGATATACATTTTACCTCTGTAGTTTTTGTATAAATAAAAACAATGGTTTTTCGTATGAAAGTGCACATTTTAGGACCCCTCCCTTTAAGAGTTACGTAATCTTTAAACATTCCCTAATATATGCTCATTAAACATCAATTAAATGTTATTAACTCTTATTTGTGTTAATATATACTTAAAGCACATGATTGGATAAATGCGTACTCTTACCCCACCCGATGCGCACTTTTACCCCACCGGTGGGGTAAGAGTACGTTTTTCACTTGTCTTGCAATAAAGGTTCCTCTAAAACGAATCTCAATAATTTCAATATTTTTTTCCACTGGGTAACATAAAGGAAGAGTATATGAATCATCGACACTGATTTGATATGCAGAAGCTTGCTTCATAAGGGCCACATGATCGATTGAAAACTAAGTGCGTACTCTTGCCCCACTCTACTCTATAATAGGTTTATACATAATAGGCCAAATAATTGGCTTAGGTTAGTTTTTCTCTCTAATTGTCAATCATTAGGTTACTAGCAGCGCCATGCTGTAGATCGATTTCGGTTCTAGTTTTATTCTAACTAAACCACAACGCAGTGAAACGTTTCATGTTTTCATATGCATATATAAACAGCAACACTGCTGATCCCAGCAAGAATTAATCCGTGAAAAATTTTGCCATTTGGCGAATCCAGGGTCGGGGTCGACAGTTTTCGGGAGCCCCTAAATGTACGAAAAAGGTTGATTTTGGTACATACGGTTATGTGGGGGCCCGGGGCCATGACTCAAAGCCCCCCTCCCCCCTCTTCATTAATCCGGCCATAAGTGAATCCTCTCGCTAGTCAAATCAACCTCAAGTAGTTTTTATTTATAGTTTATAGTCGACTAGTTAAAACATATTTTTTGGGTTACTGTGACAAAACAGCTTCCAAAGGATTTTCTATTTCACATCTCAATATTCCCATGCGTCGACCGTCCTTTCAACATCGACTATTGAAGGTTTGGCTGCGGATGATCTAGCTCTGGTTTGTCTTTTGCATCCAAACCTAGGTTTAAACTGTCAATAGTTGAGCCCATTGCTAGATCGACTAAAGTGCGAGCATGATTGTTTTCTCCACAACAGACCAGATCGTTGCAATTTCTTGATTATCCGACATTTCCAGTTAAAATTTCCGTTTCTCAATTATATAAGCACTGTGGATCCCAAGATGAATTAGCTTGGTTAGTTAGTCTTGGCGGTTAGTCAAGATTATTCACCGTTCCTGAATGAGCACATGCCCTTGGATCATATGTTCCGAGAGCTGCAAGGCCATTTTAAGTACTTAATAAACTACAACGCTTAATTGGTTCTCAGATATATATTTCATTATTAAACGATACCTGAAATGAAGGTAAAGTTAATAAGCATAGCATAAAACAAATAAGAAAATTTCAACTCTTGTGTAAATTCCTTTGTTGACAGAGTAATAAACAAATCGATAGATATCGAGGGTAACGGGGAAAATCACTCTCTGCTTAGACGAAAATTTCAGTTCAGTGTTTGGAAACAGTTCTTGTCACAATATTCATAGCATAGGCCGGCTACATTTAACAGAAGTAGTATGTTGGCAAGGGTAGAATGCTTAGCCCCATTTCTGAACAACGCGAAATTTAGAAGAAAATGTGTATTGATAATAAAATTTGTTATTATTCAGTTATCAGTTAATCACATGATTGATAACTAAATATCAAAATGATAATAAGGATAACTAATCGTGTTATCAGTTTGATATCATTTCAGTTATCTGCCTTTGCTCGGGTTTGGAGCATGCAAATTAACGTAACATTCAGTCGATCTTACTGTTCCTGTAAATCGAAATAAATTTAAACCGTGCTTGCTTGTGAAATTCAATCAAATTTATTTGAATATCGAGTGTTTATTCGTTTGTTGGGATTAGCTGCAATTTTACACGTCGTTGAATTTTCAAAATTATTTGCTGTGAAACATTCATTTACTTATTTGAGGAACAAAATTCTGTTATCATTTTTGTTATGTTGGCTGTTGATTCAACCAAAATGTTAGCAAGTTCAGTTATCAAAATGTTAGATAACCGGGTAATAGAACTTGTTATCAATAAGTTATCCAACTTTGCTCAGGATACCGCTAGCTTAACAGTCATCAAATCTATATCCAGCTTAGGCCTCCCGGGCACCCCAACCAGGGTATAAAGCCCAACCCACGGATGTATGCTGACCAGATAATAATTAATTAGCATTATTAGTGTTACACTGGAACACAAAGGGTTTGCTGAGCGATCGGAACCTGATGTTTAATGTGAACGCAAGCTGTAAACATAGGACGCTGACAAGTTGAATTTGTTTTGCTCATGATTATCAGATGTTATTAGGAACGATATTTGATTGAATTCGGAATAGTTGGATAATACTAAATAAAAATAAAGTGCATTAGAACGACTTTGCCAAAACAGTAAGTTAATGAATCACATCTGTTTGAGTTCATCTGATTTGCTTGTTTTAATTAGGTATATTTGTTGATACGGAAAGAAAGGGTAGCGAAAACATTGTACAATAGTCGTGACTTACCGTAAGTTGTTGCAAATCTGTTATAACGTTAAATTTCCTTAATGACTAAACTGTTGCAGGGTGTTTGTAGTAGGGTAGAAGATCAGACGGAGATCGTATTTTGAATTGTTGAACCCTAAACTATTTGTAAGTCCTGACGTTAATTTGAATTTCCTAAACTGAATTTAATAAATTTATAGTTTTGAGTTTGCCGAACACCATACTTCAAAAAGCGGTTTTACAATGCTTCCTCGAACACCTCCAAACAATAATTAGCATTTTGAAAGTCACTTTGAGGGTATTGTTATGTTTTGCCAAATGTAAATTTGCTGTTCAAGATTCGTTCCCTCAGTCTCGACGTAATTTGCCAACAGTTGTTCATCATCATAGAAACCAAAGCGAACAAAAATATACTCTTACTTTATGGTCCATACTGTAGATCAAGCAACGAAACTAAGGTACCATTTGACCCAATGCTAAGGCAGTCAACGTGAACGATGGACGGACCGAACCCCTTGTTTGAGCTAGAAAGGGGGTTCTCCATTCAGGTTGGGTGGAACAACATGTCGGTAGTTGAAAATTTTACGCTGAATCATAACAAAAAGCGGCCCGGATCCAACCAGTTTGACAGAGTGGACCCAAGCTAGCTGAGCTGAGTGAATGGAACCGTTGTCGGAACATGCTTGCCTACACTGGGCTGGGTACGAGTTTGTATGTGCGGTATTGTAGATGGAAAACTCAATCAATACAAGTTACAACGATTGGGGTGGATTGGCTTAACCCGTACTGCGGAAGATGCAAGTTAATTGAATGCTTGGAAAGTTGGCGGGTTGTGCAAGAAGCAATGAGACTTTGCTGTAATACACTGGGGTCGCAGTTTACGCGTGTGAATTTCAATATTTTCTATCATTTTTTGATTACCACATTATGTTTCTTCAATTATTCTATCAATCATACAATTAACCCTATCCCGCTCATTGTGTTCCCTCACTCGATGTAGATCCTGGCTGCTCTTTGCTTTGTTTTATATACTTTATGGTCCCTTCAGTATGGAGTAATAGAGAATTCAGACTCTGAGCTGTGTGACGTGATGCAAAGTGTTTGAATGTGAATCTACCTACTATATTCCTAGCGAAAATTAAATGTGTAATGTTTATTAGGTGATATGACTTTGAAGAAGTATTCACTGCATTTGTTATATTCAATATTTCCAGATAATCCATAACAGTGAATTGTCTCCATCATCCGTCATATTCTAAAAATATTCAACATTCATTTCCATTTATTTTGATTATTATTCCACTCATTATCACCAATTAATACGTTTAATATATCATACTATCATTTATCGTATTTATTACATTATCAGCAATCTAAACATCCTGGATTGGACCTGAAATCAAACTCATAGCCCTTGAACTGACTACCGAAGCATTCGCTCGCATGGCTATTGAAGATATTATATTCATTATATTCACGTTATTCCTTCATAATCATGTTAATGATAATGATTACGGGTCTCTCCATGATTCAATATTTTATGATAAAATAGCGACTCGCATTTAAAAAAAACCTAACGCTGCCATAAAAAAAACGCCTAACAAAACCTTTTTTTTTAATCGGGCCAAGGAAATTTTTGAAGTAGAGGACAAACTGATCAATGAAGTTGTGATTTAAAACATTCTGTCTGTGTAAAATATTAACGATTTTGATGCAGAATCAACTTAAGTAAAACATTATGCCAAATCGTCTCTCTTACTGAAATCTACTTCTTTCAAACAGGTTCCTATAGTTTTTAAAGTTATATCATAAGTGTCATTTGATATTCATCCTAGTATTTGTAGGAAATAATAGAATAATACTCAATACGTTCAAGAAGAATCACAATCAGAGAAGAAAAAAAAATAACAAATTCGAAAAAAAATGAATTAAAAAAATAAGTGATATAATTATTAATCCTGGCTTATGTACAATCAATAATTATTTAATAAAAAACGAGATAAAACTACCCAGCTGCCCACGGCGATTTACCGTGAAAGTGACAAAATAATTGCATACCCAAAGGCGTTGAGTGACAACGCAACGAAAGATAACGTACTGTACTTCATGCTGCATATCTATAAGGCGCTCGTCGGATTGAATAACTATTGTGACATGGTTAGTAACTATCGTAACTCGTAATTTCCAGAGACCTCGATATTAATTAATCCAGAACTAACTAAATCAGTCATTGATCTGAGCGAAACTCAATAGCGTTCAATAATGCCTTATGGATGCCTAATTTGGTAAAACTAAACTTGTTCAATACCTTAAAAATGAGCAAGATTTTTATGGCAGTAAATTTCAGAATTTGCACACATACGCACACATACATGCACAAAAAGTGATCTATTAGTGTCTCAAAACATGCTCACAGTTGCTATCTAGTTTCCACTGAAGAAATTTTTGAAATCCTTTAAATTTTACGTTTTTGCTTTTCTGAGATTTTTTGTACATGCTTCTATATGTTCCTCAATTAAAATCATTTGCTTCTTTGAAACAAATCAGAAAAATAGGCATAATTCCATGTCATATCATTTGTTATAATTATATTTTCAATGTCAAAGTGAATTTGTTTAAAATACCATACATTTTATTTAATAACTCACGAGATTTCTTGATAGATTAATACGTAACACACCTGCGTAACGCATACAAAGTGAAATTATAGACACTTCCGAAGGAAGGGTCAAAAAGAAACTCAACCAATGTTTTTGCAGTCATGGATAGAGCTTACCAGGCTCTAGAATGTCAGTCGTGCATCAAAATCATAAAAATATCATCCGCCTTCTTTGCACATCGTCAAGTAGTAAAGTTAGAAAATGAGAATGATCGACCTCCTACTCACATGTAGAAGACATCAAATACATATCAACATGCTCGAAGATTGGATTTACTTTCAAATGATCCACCCGGATCGAACGTCTACTCGCATGTAGAAGACATCTGAGACGCACCAATCCGCTCAAAGATTGGATTTACTTCCAAATGATCCACCCGGATCGAACGTCTACTCGCATGTAGAAAACATCTGAGACGCACCAATCCGCTCAAAGATTGGATTTACTTTCAAACGATCTACCCGGATCAAACGTCTACTCGCATGTAGAAGAATTGAAGAAGCAACAATCCGAAGTGGTAGTGGACGTAGTGGGTAGTGGACGTATGTTTCCAATGCTTCTTTACTATGGAGTTAATTATACACAATTCAGTTGTGTTTTTAATAACGTTTAGCTTTCTATTAAAAAGAGTCACAGTGCTTTCAAAATAATATGGAGTGTTCTAGAAATTATAGTGTAATTTAAGTGAAAAGTAATTTTTATTTTGATGTACTCATCGCGGAATTATCATCGTACCGTATATGTACTAATATTGTATAAGTATTGTATTGCTGCACTGTCAGTACGTATTGTGCACTGATACACCTAATTGTATTATAAGTGATGTTTTATATGTATTTAAGCTCCACTATCACCAGTGTGATAAGATGAGCGGTTGATGTCCGCATCTCGTTACATAATTGAGAATAACAGGTAAGTGTTATCTCTCTGAATCTCTCCCTTCAACTTGCTTGTATGCACGAGTAAATCTTTTGGCTCTTCCAGTTCACAACCTTTCTGTTTATTCAAAATGAATATAAGTGTGTGGTTAATTGAAATTCAATTTATGAATTCTGGGTTGTAAATGCCTTTGGTACTAAACGGACCTTCACTGTTTCATAGAGAGTTGTTGTAAATAACTTCTTTGAGATTATCGTAGTAGGATAGTTTAAGCTACATACGGACTAGTATTCTGTATCAAAAAGCAAAAAATTAATTGACAAAAAAATGGTTAACTTGCTACAATCAGGTAGTATACCCTAGAGCTTGTTGTTTAACACACATCCATGTTACATGGCTCTCTGTGTCTATACCATTGCATTGCAATCTGAGTTCATGTAGTGTTCTCTGTTCTGTATCCTATATTCATATTGGTCGTTGTTTATATGACTGTCGATTGTCGAAAATATTTCGATTTATACATTGACTTGAAATAGTATACTGTATCGAATAATTGTTGTATTGCATGTTTAGAACGCATTGGTGGACTAACGGAGACTTTATCAAATCAGTAACTACATTATAACGTTGTTGTATTGCTCAGGCCTTCACTACTGATAAGGGTATGCGATAACACACTTTTTTCTAACGAAACGAAACGAAACGAAATTTAAAAGGTCTATGTTGATTCGGATCGAAACGAAACGAAATAAAGATTTCATTCGATATTTCGAAACGATACGAAATCAAGGTTCATTTAATTCGAAATTTTTCGAAACGAAACGAAATTTTAATTTTTTTTTCCGCGGAATTTTTTTTTAAATTGTTTTTACATTATGTACGCAATTCTGATTTCACTTTTTCGAAGTCGAATAACTGTTTTGCGACCAAAAGAGTCACAATAACAGAAAAGGAAATCTGTGATAAATCGCCACATTCTCGCCGAATATACCATTAGCGATAAGACAATACCCCAGCATTTGTGCCGCTTTCAAAGAAATTCATCGTGGAGCGTGTGTTCCCGAATCAGATCAATTTTATATCAGTTTTATATCAGTAAGTATATACAAATAAAGAAATTGAGGGATTTTTCATATACTGATTCAAATTTCGTTTAAAACCTTAGTTGACTTAAGAATTATGTAATTATGCTAAAGCATACTTCATATTGTCTTGTCAGCGTGGACTAAGTACTGACTTAGTCAAAATTAGAAAATGAATGCTTAGATTTATTTATTTTTTTACTAGCTGTATGTACCCGGCCTTGCTCGGAGTTGCCAGTTTGATTTGAATTTTGTTCACAATCGGAAAATGAATAAACCAATTGGTCAACATGATAATTGTGTTTTCTTATGGGTACTTCATTATTTCAATAAAAGAAGGCAGATTTCATTAGAAAACATTGACTGATTTTGAAAAAGGGATCAAACCCAAAATCGCCTTAGCCAGGGCAAACGTCTATTTCTAAAAAAGGAAAAACAGCCACCGATGCCTTATTCCGGGAAAACGTCAATTTTTAAAAGAAGGATCACACTCACCATCCAGAAGGAAATTAAGGTTTGATTGATGATTTCGATTAAGGTTTGACTTGATCGATAACTAAACAATACCACTTCCCCACACCCTCACCTTTTCCATCCTTAACCCACTATCGTCGTCTTTTTAATATGAAGAATTTGTGTTCCAAATTTGGATGAAATCGACTAAGGGGAGATCAGAAGTTACATTGAGGTGATTGAGAACTGAATAATCCCACTTTCTCCACAACCTTCCACAACCCTCCACAATGATTCCATGCGAAGATCTAGAAATGCCCACAAATCTGCAATGTTCCTTACATACAGCGCCGTAGCGTGCGGTTGGCCAGGTTGGCCTCCGCCAAAGGCGCCAGTCTTTAGGGGGCGCCGAAATCAAGGATTACGCTATAAGCAAATGACAAATTTATTTAGTTTAGGGTTGGTACAATGGTAGAGGTATGTCTTATGACAAGTAAGAGATATGTGGAATAATTTAAAGCAAGCCAAAAATATTGCCTTTTTTCCACATCAACATGTTATATGGATTTGTTTTAGTTTTGACTGCTAATCCGATTTCTCAAGGACTTCCGTTATTTGACAATCATGGATTTTGATTATCAACATTGTGTGAATCGGATTATTTAAAATTTTAGCTATTACATATTAGGGCCACCGAGCGATTTCCGGAGCCATAATGTTTGATAGCAGTGACTATTCGCGAAATGTAGAACTTATTGAAGCAGTGCAGCATACATTTAAGCGTTTTTGTATAGAAAAGTTTTTGTATAGAAATTTATGAACCATATCAGAGAAGAATAAGTCGCATGCACATCACATCATTAACTCAGCGCATTCTTGATGTGTCTACGCTTCATCGACTTGTACATGGATCTATTCACTGCAGAATTACTAGTGACCTCCAGTTTTGGTTTCCCACGCATGGTCTACGTCAGTTGGATCTATTCTACATCTCTAGATCAAGGACAAACCTGAGAAAAGCTGCACCTCTTTCTCGTTTATGCCAGACTCACAACGAGGGCTACAACGAAGTGGACATTTTTTTGGAGCTTTCGCAATTCAAAAGGATTATCCGAAACTAGCAGCTTTGCTAAGCTTTAAAACTTTATTGTATTGTGGTCCGATTATTGGGTAACCCTGTAGGACACTATACAATATATGAGATAAATAAATAACTTAATTAACTAAAAAAAGGACAATTCACACTCAAATTCATTGGTTTGAATTTATTCAGCTTTTTTAAGTGGACATATTTAAAAGGTTACAATCATAATAAACCGACTGACAAAATTTAGAAGTGCCTTTTGTTCTAATATCCGGAAGTAGTGGTATGGATTTTTGTGTAATTTATAGTTCAGGTAAATTTCCCGGTTTTTGTTTTTTTTTTTTTCATTTCTTCTTATTATAATCAAACTAGTCGACCCGGCAGACGTTGTCCTGCATAGTAGACGAAGACGCACGTTGTGAACTGCCCATGCGAAATTTCCATACGATTCATGATTTTAGTTTTTCGCGATTATCTCAATTTTACACATGATTTTTGCATGAGGAAATTTCATATAAACCCGTCGGAAAGTATAACGAACGATATGTTGAAGGAATGAAGAAAATTCATCCAGCCGTTTTCGAGTTATGCGGATACGAACACAGACCATTTCATTTTTATTATATAGATGTATATTGATCCGGAGGTGGACGGCAATTCCGACCATTGAACAACCCACTGCATAGTTCAATTTTATCAACACAAATATGTACAGGAAGTGACTTCAAACTATCGACAGACACAGTCCTGAGTTAAATTTTCCTTGATCCAAGCAGATCCGTTGGCGAATTCGACCACCAACCAATCTACACACCATACAGTTATTTTTTATTTAATTTGTCCTAACTGGGTTCAGTGGTCCAAAGCTACATTTTACTTGATCCAAATAGGTTCAATGGGAACTCCCGGTCACCAACAAATCAACTCCAAAATATGGTTTTCCCTGATTCGACTAGATCCGGTAGAAACTCTGACCTTAAACCATCTCACCCAGAGTGAAATTTTATTTCCTCTGTTAGGTCCAAAAGTGGTTTCAAAACACCGTCAGACCCACTCCAGAATCGGATTTTCCTTGACGCGAATAGGTCCGATAACGATTCCGATAACCGACCGACGCATTTCAGAGCTGGATTTTATTGACCCAACTAGACCCAGCGTAGGTTCTGAAAAAAAAAACCTTAACATTATTAATGAACTTCCAGCATGGCTCTAGAAGGTCGCTCAAATAACTTGTGAAATAATAAAAAAAAGTATCACCAAATGGAAACAAATCTTCGATGGACATTCTGCAATTCAAATGAACTTCAGGAACAAAAGTTCTTGTTCTCTTCACAGTATTGAATGATGTTTAAAGCATCTTTAAACCACTAAACCTTCTAATTTTACTGTTCATGCATTTCAAATTGTCAAATTGTTGTTGAATTTTCCAATTTTTATAATCAAAAGAGGGGCGCCAAATCATGGTTTCGCTACCCGAGCAGAGGAAAATAGCTCAATAATATCAAATCTTGATAAGATAGCAAAATGAGATATGGACATGATTGATATAAGAGATAAAAGATCAGGCGACAATATCAATATTTTGCACTAAAATATCATGAGGAATTCATGTTATGTTATTTGTAAGAAGTGATCAATATCAAGTGCTATTGGCTTGTTCTTATCCATAGCACATTTTGATATTTAAATGATATTTCAGTGCAAATTTTTGATATTGTTGCTTGTTCTTTTATCTCTTATATCAATCAAGTCCATATCATGTTTTGTTATGCTGTTCATGGCTTTTGCCCGGGTAAAGGCGTGCTTATAGTGCTTATAGTCAATTTAGGATTAGGAGAGGAAAAATAGTTTAACACTCATTGTTATAAGAGACCAAGGAATGCTCTGCATCTCCGTGAGCGCTACGGGAAAGGAATCGTTGGTTAGTTGAGAAGGTAGGGGAAGAGGCCCCCCTGAGGCAAAACGCCTTTTGTGGTTTCCGTCATAATTTCCGTCATTAAGATGGCCGTAACAAAACTAGATCTAAACGTATGTAGGTTAGGCGAAAAAAGTTTCAAAATAGTGTATGGAAAGGTCGGAAAAACCGAAAATTTCCACATTTTGAAAAAACATCTAACATTTTGGCGAGGCAAAACGCCCTATTGGCACTAACCTACAAAGTACTTGCGTCTCCACGCTCTATCCATACCAGAATGCTGATTCGCCGACGCGTGGTGCTTTATTCCCTAAGAGCTGCCAGCTAAAAGGCGCTTTGCCTCATGAGTTTTTCGGCAATAGAATATCACCATTTTTTTGAAATGTGAATATTATCAATATGATTGAGATTTTTGACAATTTTTGAATGGCATCAATTAGCTATCTTGTTTAACTGTTGCTTAATGTAAAAATAGTCATGAATAGCGTTACAAATAAGACAATAAAGCAATGTTTGCTTAGCTAGGGCATATTGCTCCCCCTTCCCCTAATTCTTGTGAAACCCCTTGGTGAGCGACAAAATATGTATTACGAAGTTATTTTGAAAACAAGAAGACGAAAACTGTGTTTCAAATCAATCCAACGCAAGATCAATGTGTTTCGTTCAATAATCTTCTACAATACAATCGATCCTGCACTAAATAATTTTGTGCTCTTCGATGCAGACATTAGTTTTATCACTTTACGTTCTCCCACACGGAAACAAATGCATACCCACAGGCATGAATAAAAAATCATGAAATCATGAATCAGGTCAGTTCATGAAACCATGATTTTAATTCATGATTTCAGGAACATTATTCATGGTACTAGCCAATCCTCATTAGTCGACAGTATGCATAACCGGTTATACTTCGAACACTCCATTCTCAAGAAGTAAGAACGACGAAGAGGTAGCACGCCGGACTCTCGCTCAGTGTACTCGAATTCAAATCCCCTGTTGAACTTTTTTTTATTTTGTCGATCTTAACAACCGAATTGTAACGCATTGGTTGCGTTACGCGAGAATAAATCATGAGATCATGATTTATATTCATGGTGTATTTTCATAGCATCAAAACACTACGGAGTCATGGAATCATGAATTATTTTCTCATTTCTGGGAACGGATTTTTACCCGTGCATACTAGTTGGCGTGATCAGCATCAACACGATCGATTGCACCCTGGTTATACAAATTTCTGCTACGCGAAGTAGATTTTTTTCACTTCGCGTTCTCCCGGACTAGCTGCCGTCCCATGACCAGCATCCACATGATCGTTTCCGCATTCATATAGAAGAAAACTACATACGAATTTGTCGACTAAGAATGAGGTTATGTAGTCAGCGTTAATAGGAATATTGTATAACCTAAAGTTTTGAAAACAACTTTACGATTATGTTCAGCGGCGCAGCCAAAATTTTTGATAATATAAAGTATGGTTTAAATTTAAATTTGTTTCGAAATTCCGCGGAATTCCGTCAAATTTCGTTAGAAGCTAGTTTTTTCTAGCGAAATTTTTGTAATTCTACGAAACGAAACGAAATCAAGAAATCAGATTTCGCCATGCTCAAATTCCGCGAAATTCCGCGGAATTTCGTTTCGAACCACCTGAAACGAAATTTTTCGAAATACCGCATATGCTTAACTACTGATGCGTTTTTTAAACAGCACGCAACAGCAGCACTAGGCTTGAATAAACAGACGAAAGGAGCACTTGTTCTTTCTGTTGATGAATTCCATCGTGTTAACATCACAGTGCAATTTTTCATCACCTTGTGAACCAAATCAGTATGGCCACAGAGAACAGACGTTGAAGCTGCACTCGTCATGTTGTGATAACTTTTTACTGTTCATTTTGAATAACTTTGGAATGTCGACGTTATCCCGTGCATAATCAGCGCTAGCGTCATCAAAAATACCATTGTGCGCTAGTGTCGTTTTGCATGCAAGAGTATACCAGCGGCATCGTGTTGTCAAAATGAGATTGTGAGTTGCAATGTTGACGTCTATGGCGTTGAGGTTCGGTGTGTTTCTTTACGCATGTTTTACAAGAAATTTTGTTCGAGCCTCCATGTCTGTTCTCTGCACGGACAAGCTCAGAAACTCATTAATGAGTAAAATTTCACTCTTTTTGAAGAATAAGTGGATCTACTCATAAAATGAGTAAAACACTGTTTACTCATTAATGAGTATACACGATATGTGTCAAAAAATGGGGCTTTTTTTACCCATTTTGCGAAATGACTTAAAACATTAAAATGGGTAAATTTTACTCGCTTTGGGAATATTTTTCTCCCGATAATTTGAATAATTTTTCTGTTTTCAAAACAAAATAGCAAAAGAGACCATATGAACAAAAATAATACATTTATTTATATGACGTATGTTTAAGGGTATTTACATTTAAGTATATTTTCGTCAAAGGGAACTACACAAGTCCAGAACAGAAACGCAGGATTTCTTATGCGGGATTTGTTGTCTTTTTTTGTGGAATGTGCCGCCTTTTTTTCTGGATTTTTTGACTTGAAAAACTTGTCATTCCCTTGGTTTTCGTAGAAAATGCGGTAGTAGGCTCCGTGTTGAACTATCATGTGGTTCCATGTTGCTATCATGTTGCTCCCGAGGCTTTTGCATGCTGAAACAAATTTTATCGAACAGTAGGAATAAAAATCACGATAAGAAAAAAAACAAGTTCATACTTACTTTTGCACGTACTAGCTCCTTCATGTCTTTACCGGACGTTCTAGCAACTCAAATCGAATAAAATATAGATTATAACGGGGAATATAACCCAAAGACACTTTACTTTCTGATGGGCTCGGATTTACCTCCTAAGTATTTTTTCACCCATTTAGGAGTAAAAGATAATCAATTTGTAACTGAAACAACATTCTCAAAATGGGTGTTTTTTCACACATTTGAAGTTGTCAAATTTTCCCCATTTTCTGGCAGCTACATACATGAACTCAAAATGAGTACTTTTTTACTCATTAATGAGTTTCTGAGTTTATCCGTGTGCACGGATAAAATCAGAAACTCATTAAAGAGTAAAATTTGACTCATTTCATAGAATAAGTGGATCTACTCATTAAATGAGTAAATGTAGTTTTACCCATAAATGAGTAAACAAACTATACGTCAAAAAATGTGGAAAATTTACTCACTTTTGAGAACGAAATGGATTGTTAAAATGGGTAATAAAACCCCATTTTTGGGAATAAAAATTTTATGCCGAACAAAATAATTATCTGAAAAGAGAAAACATCTAAACAAGTAATACAAAATCAAATAGTACATTTATTGATATCTCAATTACAAATGCATTTTTTGTACAATTTTTCTTCGAAATATTATAATATTATATAATCTCATTGCGGATATGGCGGTCGATTACATGATAGCTCTACGCAGCTGATAATAGATGATTCATCCAAAAATAAAGGCAATATTTTGATCTGCATTGGTACAGCCTTTCCGTTGAGTTATAAGTTCGAATAAACCCGTATACTCCTTCTCATAATTGGGTGATTTAACTTCGGTTAGAATTACACAGATGCTGTTCTGGAATGCAATGTGTTTTGTTGTGTTTTATTCAAAGACTGGAATAATAAACAAATCAAATTTCTACTTACCAAACCTTCATTGCTTTAAGCGCCGCAACAACACTATGTTATATGCCTAGTATTTATTATTTTCATTAATTTAATAAACGAAGACATTTTGAATACGATCTTGTATTGAAAATAAAACGAAGTCTTTTTTCACCCATTTATGAGTAATTGATACCACTTTTCAATCGATAACATCATTGTTGGAATGGGTGAATTTTCACTCATTCTAAGTTGTCAGAATTCCCCCACTTTTTGACAGTTACATACAATAACTTAAAATGAGTACTTTTTTACTCATTAATGAGTTTCCGAGTTTATCCGTGTGGGGTATGGCAGCCATCGATAATTCCTGTGAAGCTGAAATGCAGGAAACTGTAGTTGAGACGACAAAGACTGGTGACCTTATGAACAAGGAAGCTCAGATTGTAGGGGCAGGAGTTTTAGATCAAAAGGTTTGTCATCTCTGCCGTCTACAATTGCCGAAGCTATTGGTGACTGTGGTACACTACTGCCACGTGGTGTGGTGATGCAAGAAAGTAGTTCTGTTGCTGATGCAAGTGATGGTGCGGCTCATTATCTTGTGAATCCTAGTGCGCGAGGTGAAAATAAGTGGCGTTTTCAAGTAAGACTTGAAAGCGGCCAATTTACTCCTGCGTTAAGAGATGCTCTTGTTAGAGATTTGAATAGTTGTCTCTATTCTTCTCCCTGTTCCTCATTCATCCCAAGCTTTGACGGATCTGGTTTGAGGTTCGGGGTCGTTTGGTTTTTCCCGGATAACGAGAAGAGCTATAATTGGATTGTGGAAAAACTTTCCGCGATTAACAAAAAAGCTGGAGATTGCAGATTCGTTATTGACCCATCCGCTTCTACAAAAAAATGAAATCTGCGTAAACCTTCCATGGGACGCGAGAGAAGGTTTGCGTGACCTAAATGTTTTGAAACGATTGAAATTTCAAAATCCTTTACTTCCGACAGATCGTTGGAGAGTCATACAATCAAAAATGACACCTACGGGGGAACAGATTCTTGTTTTGTTGCATCAAATGATGCATCTTTTGAAAATTTTTGAAAACAAAAGTTTCGTTTGAATTATGGGTTCCACAAAGTGAATGCAGATTTGCTAGTACGGAAAAAGTCTGTTAAACCTACAATGAAGTAAATAAAAATTAATTACTTTTCTTGTTCTCATAATGGGAATTCATCTGACTTGCGAATTATTTTCAGTAGATGATGGAATGTTACTGTTGTTGTATAAATAGTATTACACTGGATTTTGTTTTACGCGATTAACATTTTTTCAATTTTCCGCTCATCCTAGATGTTTAACGCTTATTAATTATCATGTGATTTTTCTTCGATTTATTCTGGATTTTTGAAACATGTTGCGAAGAGTTTGGTGGTAAATTGAAGTCACACGATCAAAATACGAGCGAAAAAAATCGTGTAAATACAAAATCCTGTGTATATAATTTATACACAACAAGAACATTCCATCAACTACTTATAATTCGTTCTATTTACTGAACTCAACAGTTCTCATTTGCAGCTAGTCTGTTTTTTAATTACCGTTCAACGGTTTTCCCTTTTTTTCACTTGCAGGAAACCAAGGGTATCTTTTGACCCGCATGCTAAATGCTTATTTTTCCAAACATAAATTCGCGATGGCCTTGGTTCCTTCTTATCAAAAACCCAACCTCTTCCCCCCCCTTTCCTACCCACCAACCAATCCTTAATTCTTTTCTTCTCCACATCCGATCAGGTAAATGATGATCAAGGCTCCAAAAGGCGAGGCACAAATCTCCCATCCGTAGGGGAACGCGCCGTCTGAGCCGACTTAACTGATACCTGATACCTGATGTAGAAGACATCTGAGACGCACCAATCCGCTCAAAGATTGGATTTACTTCCAAATGATCCACCCGGATCGAACGTCTTCTCGCATGTAGAAGACAT
This sequence comes from Armigeres subalbatus, assembly GCF_024139115.2. Taxonomy (NCBI): domain Eukaryota; kingdom Metazoa; phylum Arthropoda; class Insecta; order Diptera; family Culicidae; genus Armigeres; species Armigeres subalbatus. Next base: position 329,889,569 of record NC_085140.1, on the reverse strand, counting down.
CTGAGACGCACCAATCCGCTCAAAGATTGGATTTACTTCCAAATGATCCACCCGGATCGAACGTCTTCTCGCATGTAGAAGACATTGAAGAAGCAACAATCCGCTCAAAGATTGGAAATATTTTTAAACGATCCACTTTAAACGCTCAAAGATTGGGTTTATTTCCAAATCGATTTGTTTCCAATTGGATTTGTTTTCAATTTATCCACACGAATTGTACCAGCCTGATCGTAAGCTGCATTTGCTCTGAACTGATACACCTGGATCAATATGTTATCATATCTATTCACTGTTATTTTCATATACAATAATTCCGACAAGTGGCTGAATTTGAAACCAAATTTATCTCCAATACTAAATTTTCAATCTTCCAAACAACTTTGCTATGTGTCAACTTCCAAAATCGCATAAATTCCGTCTCTAAGTTGCTAATTCCCAATCTGATTAATCTTCAATGCAATATTTTCGAGCTTCCGAATATCTCCGTTGTAGATGTCAACTTTCAAAATCTCATACGTTTCGAAATATCTTACCCAAATGGTATTTCATACACACTAACGCCGCCAAGTGGCTGATTTCCAATCTGATCAGATCTCCAATACAATATTTTCGAGCTTCCGAACAATTCCGTTGTTACATCTACATCAACTTTCTAAATCTAAAAAAAATCGAAATATCTTATTCAACACAGCAAAAAAAGTTGTTGAATATTACATCAAAATCGCTGCAACCCATTGAATCCATCGCTTGTTTAATATTACATTGAGCGATGTACTCGACAGCTTGCTGTGTAATAAACAAGAGCGACGTAATTTCTTTTGATGTAATAAATAAGATGATGTAAACGAAACGATGTAAAAGAATGTGATGTAAAACCATGCGTACTGCATGGCGTTATTGAATAAATCTATTTTGGTGAATAAATGTTCATGGCGTGGCATTTTCGTTTTTAAATTTATTTCCATTGAATTGGCATGATATTTAATATAAAAACAATTATTTATCGATTTATCTATTATATTATAATATAAATTTCTATAATTAACATAATGTTATGCCCACAGATGGGTTTTATAGCCAGCTGGAGCGGTCCAGTGCAATTCAGTGACCATTTTAGTTTTTTAATTTTGATGCGTTGTCCTGATCAGTCTATCTGCAGCTCTGAAATGTAATGGCAATATCAGCCAGGTCAAAAGCCATCGTGAATATATGACGTTACGATGAGACGAAAGGTGAGCGGCTTCTTACTCGAAACTCGCAGGTCGGTTTCAGATGAGTTGCCATCGTGAAAACAACATAGCCGAGCGGCTCGGAATCCGCTTCATGGGTCTTGGGTGACGTCATACGCTGAAAACGAAAAAAGTTTAGTAGAGCGATAAAAAATATGTTTTAGAACGATTCATGTTTTGTTATTTTTCGAAACAAAATCATCACTTATGAATCCCCAGTATTAAAGGATTTGCTAGAGTTCACATGGAGAAAATTTAGATTCCATAGGGAAACCTTTTTTGATTCCGAAAGGTATCTTTCTGGAATTTCCTAAGGATCACTCTAGACTTTTGAAAGGCATTCTAGAATTACGAAGGATATCTAAAGACTAAATGATAACAAAATTCCAATCATTTAGTTTAAGTTACTGCAACTATCGCTCTAACTCCGTTATTAGTTGAATCCTAATAACGAACCATTAGGCAAAGTTGTAGAAAAACCTTCGCACTAGAAGTACACCATACAACATATTTTGAAATTCAGCTTCTGGAATGTGTTATTGACAAACTACTAAATGATCGAACGCAAATTACTGAATGATCGTTAACATCCTTGTGGGATACTGAACAGAATCCATCAATGATTCTAAAAAGAACCATCTGAGATGTTGAATAGAATCATTCTGGGATTCTAACTGGAATTCTTTTGGATATCCAAATGGAGTCCTAATGGGATTCTAAATGAAATCTTTCTGGGATACCAAGAAAAATTCATCTGGGATTCATAAAAAAAACTTTAGACTCAAAAGAGAATCCTTCTTATATACCAAAGGGCATCCTTCTGGGTATTCCGAAGGTAATCCTGCTGGGATCTGAAGGGAACACTAATGATATTTCAAACAAGTCCATATTGGATTTGAGAGGGAGTTTTTACGGGATTTGGAAACGAATCCTTATGGAATTCCAAAACGAAGCATTCGAAGTTTTCGAAGGGAATCCATTAGGTATTTTGAAGAAAGTTCTTATGGGATACAGAGTGGAATCTTTATGACATTCCGAAAGAAATCCTTGTGGGGTTCAAAGGAAATCCTAATGACATTCCAAAGGTAATCCTCCAAAATAAATCCGAAGCAATTTTTTTTATTTCGATGGTAATTCTTCGGGGATTCCGAAGGGAATCCTTCGAGGATTCTGAAGAGAACCTTCAGCGATTCCAACGAAGTTCTTCGGGGAATCCGAAGGAAGTGATTCTTTGAGAATTCTGAAAATAATACTACATATATACACATTTCTAAGAGTTTACAGTAAATCCTTTTGAGATTACAAAGTGGGTCCTAAATCCAAAGCGAGTTTTTTGAGCTCCGATGAGAAAACTTTTAGGCATTTTGAAGGGCATCCTTTTGAGTTTTTCTATTCGGATTCAAAAGGCATTCTTTGGCAGACCTAGAAGGATTCTCTTTGTATTCCAAACATAATCCTTTTGGGACTCTGGTGACTTTAGGTGCTGAGTTGGGTGCGTTTCAACTCACGAGTGATTTGAATCGTTTATGAGTTTTGAGATTTTGAGTTTTTCCCAACACTGCCGACAAGGAATCTCTTTGGGATCCGGTAAAGAAACTCTTTGGAATCCGGAAAGAAATCACTTGAAAACTCCCCTCAGAATCCCGCGAGGATTCCTGACCGAATTCCACAATGATTCTGTTGCGGATCAAGCAATCGTTGGTCACTAAGGGTGACTACCAGTTGTTTATACCAACTAATAACTACGGACTATTTTTCATTCCAATTCAAACCGTGTTGGGAACACACGTTCATAAGAAAGAGCTGTTCCAAGTTACAGAAGTTTGGTCTTTTCTTGCCTGCAAAGTTCTACGGACGTCAATAGGTTATGGGCAACAGCAAGAAAGAAGTGACCGTTCACGGAATCCCTCAGTTTTCTGGAATTGGCTACGATACCTGGAAGTTTCTGTGTTCAAGTGTATCTCGAAGCCTCGAAGGTGTGGGACGCTGTGGTGAAGGATGTTCCAGCAGCGGCTGACGAAGCTGTGAAGTTCAGGGAAATGGACTGTAAGGCGAAATCCCTGCTGGTGAGCTTGGTGTCGGACGAGTACTTGGGATGTATCCGAGAAAAGAATACGACCAAAGAAATGTGGAAGATTCTTGAAGATACGTTTGCCAAGAAATCGGCCGGAAAGCAAACGGTAATTAGGAAGCAGATCGCTCGTCTTCAATTGAAGGAAGGGACATTATTGCGCCCCCACCTGCTGAAGTTTGAGGACCTCATTCGACAACTCCGAGTGGCCGGCTCAAATCTTGAAGAAAGCGATGTTTGTGCAGCCTTAAGTTTAACGCTTCCGGAGCCGTATGACCCCCTTATGACTGCTCTTGAAATTCTTCCGGAAGATGAATTGACTTATGAGGTGATGAAGACCCGGTTGCTTAGTGATGAATCGAAGCGTTTGGATCGAATGCATAGTTATGAAGAAAAACCTACTGCATTTGCTGGAGATCAACGCCGGAGACATGGAAGCGAGAAGTTTAACGGAAAATGTCATGGCTGTGGCAAGCGTGGTCACATGAAGAAGGATTGTAGGAATAAGCCCAAAGCCAATGCAGCGAACGAATCAAGGTCAGTCGTGTTCATGGCAGACAGTGCAATAAAACGGAAGAGCTGCGGTGAAAAGCTCGAGTTTCTGCTGGACTCCGGGGCCAGCGATCATATGGTTAATGCGAAGCACCATTTTTCAACTGTAGAAACCTTGAAGCAACCAGTGTACATCGACATAGCTAAGAATGGCGAATCCCTAGTGGCTAAGGAAGCAGGTGTCATCCGTGGAATGAGCAATTATGGCGTACTGATGCACGCGAAGGATGTACTATACGTTCCGACTCTCAGGGACAACCTCATGTCGGTGAAGAAGTTAACCAAGGCTGGTGTTGAAGTTGTCTTTAACAACAAGATGGTGATGCTGAAGATGAACGGTAAGACTATTGCAACGGCGCATCTACGAGGAAACCTTTACGTTCTTGATATAGCGGTACAACGAGCTAATGCAAGCTTGGCTGAAGTGGAGGTGCCGAACTGTGGCATCGTCGGCTTGGTCACATCAGTGAAAGCGGTATGGCTACAATGGTGCGTGAAAATCTTGCCCTTGGTGTATGTTTCAAACCGGAGAAGTTGAAGTTCTGTGACGTGTGTGTCCTCGGTAAACACAGCCGGGAGCCATTCAATGGTGCAAGAGATCGGGCAACTCGACCGTTGGGACGTATCCATTCTGATGTGTGTGGACCGATTGAACCTATGTCTTGGGATGGACACCGCTACTTCGTTTCGTTTATTGACGATCATTCTCATTTTGCTGCCGTATATCTGTTAAGAAAGAAATCAGAGGTATTTCAAGTATTTCAAGAGTTTGCGGCGATGGCAACAGCAGCATTTGGTAACAAAATCTCAAAACTTACGGTAGACCAGGGACGTGAATATTGTTCGAATAGCCAGAAGCAGTATTACAAAGCGATGGGAATCCAGATTGAACCTACGGTAGCCTGCTCACCGCAGCAAAATGGAGTTGCGGAGAGATTCAACAGAACTTTGATAGAAAAGGTACGTACTATGCTAATAGGATCCAATTCTCCAAAATCGCTGTGGTGTGAGGCCGTGTTGACGGCCGTGTACCTGCTAAATCGAAGCTCAACCTCTGCGTTGCCAAGAAATGTCACACCGGCTGAACTCTGGTACAAGAAGAAGCCAAGTCTAGAAAAGGTTCGAGTTTTTGGTTGTCAAGCTTTTGCATGGATACCGAACCAACACCGAAAGAAATTGGATGCGAAGAGTCGCAAGCTGTTCATGGTCGGGTACGCACCCAATGGCTACCGGCTATGGAACGAAGAATCGAAACAAATTGTGATTGCTCGTGACGTCAAGTTCAATGAAAACTGTTTCTGGGCCAATGATGGAGAAGATCGTGCTAATGAAAATTTGGTGGTTCCCATAGTCTACGAGCAAGAGGGGGAAGAGCAAACCGAGCAGTTCGATGTGCAAATTGAAACTCTACAGCCTGATAATCAAGTCTTGCTCGAAGATGGCACTGATGATGCAGAAGTTGAAGATGTAACGGAATACGATGACACTGCGCTCCCTTCGCATTCAGATCTGGACATGTCTTCTGGCCCAAGTGGCGAGCAGTCCACGAGGCGCAGCGAACGGGAGCGCCGATTTCCCGGTAAGTTTCTCAACTATCTTACTGGGTTTAGCGCAAATGCTGTTGGTTTTCCCATCCCATCAGATGCTCCCGAAACTTATAATGAGATTGATACCCGTGAGGATCGTGCCCTTTGGTACCAAGCAGTGCAGGACGAGCTGAACTCAATGAAGGCTAACAATGTGTGGAAGCTGATGAAGAATCCTGGCGGTGTGAAGCCTCTCAAGACAAAATGGGTCTTCCGGCTCAAAGAGGACGAGGCTGGTCGCCCGATTCGATATAAAGCGCGACTGGTGGTAAAAGGGTTCCTCCAACGTCCAGGAATTGATTTTGAAGATACGTTTGCCCCAGTAGCCAAACTGTCAACGGTTCGTGTGGTGTTAGCTGTTGCCATCAATCAGGGCTTTCATATACACCAGATGGATGTCAAGACGGCTTTTCTCCATGGTGTGCTGAAGGAGGTTCTCTACATGGAAGTACCCCAAGGCGTAGAAGCAAAAGGAGGTACGATCTGCAGACTTCAGAAATCGCTATATGGCTTAAAACAAGCTCCACGATGCTGGAATGACAGGTTCAATTCGACGCTGCTCAAACTAGGGTTCCGTCGATCAAACCGAGATTACTGCCTTTACGTGTCCATCGCCGAAGGTGATGAGGTTTATCTAGTGCTTTATGTAGATGACCTCATGATAGCCGGAAAAAAAACATACGAACGATCGAAAAATTGAAGCACTGCCTTACAAAAGAGTTTGAGATGACCGACTGTGGCGAAACAAATTTTTCTTGGGTATGCGGTTTGAATTTAACTCGAATCGTACTGAACTGAAGTTAACTCAAGAGACAGCTGCTTTGAAAATCCTGGAAAAATTCGGCATGGCTGAGTGCAATCCAAGCAAATCCCCGATGGAAAAAGGACTCCAACTAAGACGCGAAGGATGTTGTACCTCCCAGCCTTACCGGGAGCTTCTCGGGAGTATGATGTATCAAATGCTGTGTGTGCGACCTGATTTGTGCTATCCGGCCAGCTATATGGGAAGATTTCAACAAAAACCGACGGATAACCATTGGCAGGCACTCAAGCGCATTGCCAGATACCTAAAGGGATCAGCTACCATGGGTCTACATTTTACAAAAAACGAAGATAGTAAACCAATCGTAGGATACGTAGACGCCGACTGGGCTTCCGATGCAGAAGACCGCAAGTCAGTTACAGGATTTCTGTTCAAAGTTTTTGGATCAACAGTATCCTGGGCAAGTCGCAAACAAGCTACAGTTTCCATGTCGTCAAGCGAAGCTGAATATGTTGCACTGAGCGCAGCAGTGTCTGAAGCAATATGGTTAGCTGGACTTCTGGAAGACCTCAACTGCAAGGCACGATCGGATCCAGTTCTAATATATGAAGATAATAGAGGGTGTATAGCACTGGCCAAGAATGCTGAATCAAAGCGAATCAAACACATTGATATCAAGCATCATTTCATCAAGGATCACGTGGCTGCCGGGAACATCAAACTAGAATCTATTTCTACTACCGAGCAGCAAGCAGACCTATTCATCAAGTCATTAGACGTTGGACGATTCCAGTTTCTTCGCAATAAAATTGGAGTCACCGATTGAGAGGAGGTGTTGCGGATCAAGCAATCGTTGGTCACTAAGGGTGAATACCAGTTGTTTATACCACGGACTATTTATATATACGGACTATTTTTCATTCCAATTAAAACCGTGTTGGGAACACACGTTCATGATAAAGAGCTGTTCCAAGTTACAGAAGTTTGGTCTTTTCTTGCCTGCAAAGTTCTACGGACGTCAATAGATTCACTTCGTAATCCTTTAAGGATTACATTCGAAATCACGCAAGGATTCCTTTCGGAATCCCACAATAATTCTTTTCGGATTCCCACAAGTATTCCCTTCAGAATCCCGCAAGTATTGCCTTCGGTATTCCGCAAGGATTTCCTTCGCAAAGATTTGGTTCGAAATCCCGCAAGGATTTGGTTTGAAATCCCAAAGGGAATAGGAATCCCGTAAGATTACTTTTTGAAATCCCGCATGGACTCCCTTTGGAATCCCAAAAGAATTCCCTTCGGAATCCACTAAGGATTCCCTTCGGAATATCACAAGGATTCCTTTTGGAATCCCACATGGATTTCCTTTGGAATCCCGCATGGATTCCCTTTGGAATCCCACATAGATTCCCTTTGGAATCCCGCTCGGATTACCTGTGGAATTCCATATGGATTCCTTTTAGAATCCCGCATGGATTCCCCGACTCGAGTCGAGTCAAGTACAAGACACTGAAGACGACCTTACTGTTGAGGTCTAAATACGTATCTGTCAAGGTACAATTAGGTGGTGAAATTAAATGGGATTGTACAAACTCGTCTTATGACAAGTGATCCCACATGGATTCCCTTTGGAGTCCCGCATGGATTCCCTTTGGAATACCGCATGGATTCCCTTTCGAATTTCACATGGATTCCTTTGGAATCCCATGGAATCCTGCATGGATTCCCTTTGGAATTCCGCATGGATTCCCTTCGGAATCCTGCATGGATTCCCTTTTGAATCCCTTTGGATTCCCTTTGGAATCCTTTTGGATTCCCTTTCGAATCCCGCATGGGTTCCCTTTGGAATCCAGCATGGATTCCCTTTGGAATCCTGCATGGATTCCCTTTGGAATCCCGCATGGATTCCCTTTGAAATCCCGCATGGATTCCCTTTTGAATCCTGCATGGATTCCCTTTGGAATCCCGCATGGATTCCCTTTGGAATCCCGCATGGATTCCCTTTGGAATCCCGCATGGATTCCCTTTGGAATCCCGCATGGATTCCCTTTGGAATCCCGCATGGATTCCCTTTGGAATCCCGCATGGATTCCCTTTGGAATCCCGCATAGATTCCCTTTGGAATCCCACATAGATTTCCTTTGGAATCTCGCATGGATTCCCTTTGGAATCCACATGGATTCCTTTTGAATTTCACATGGATTCCTTTGAAATCCTGCATGGATTCCTTCGAATCCCAAATGGATTCCCTTTGGAATCCCGCATAGATTCCCTTTGGAATCCCGCATGGATTCCCTTTGGAATCCCACATAGATTCCCTTTGGAATCTCGCATGGATTCCCTTTGGAGTCCCTTTGGAATCCCGCATAGATTCACTTTGGAGTCCTGCATGGGTTCCCTTTGGAATCCCGCATGGATTCCCTTTGGAATCCCGCATAGATTCCCTTTGGAATCCCGCATGGATTCCCTTTGGAATCCCGCATCTTTGGAGTCCTGCATGGGTTCCCTTTGGAATCTCGCATGGATTTCCTTCGAATCCGCATGGATTACCTTTGGAATTCCGCATGGATTCCTTCGAATCCTCATGGATTCCTTTGAATCCCTCATGGATTCCCTTGGAATCCCTTTGGATTCGCTTTGGAATCCCGCATGGATTCCCTTTGGAATCCCACATGGATTCCCTTTGGAATCCCGCATGGATTCCCTTCGGAATCCCGCATGGATTCCCTTTGAAATCCCGCATGGTTTCCCTTTGGATTCCCTTTGGAATCCCGCAAGTATTCCTTTCAGAATCCCGCAAGTATTCCCTTCGGAATCTCGTAAATATTCCCTTCGGAATCCGGAATCCCGCATGGATTTCCTTCGGAGTATCCCCTTTGAAATCCCGCATGCATTCTTTTTGGAATCCCACATGGATTCCCTTTGGAATCCACATGGATTCCTTTAGAGTCCTGCATGGGTTCCCTTTGGAATCTCGCATGGATTCCTTTGAGTCCTGCATGGAATTCCTTCGGAATCTCACAAGGATTCCCTTCGAATAGCATAAGATTTCTTTTGGAATCCGCATGGATTCCCTTTGAAATCCTGCATGGATTCCCTTTGGAATCCCGCATGGATTCCCTTTGGAATCCTGCATGGGTTCCCTTTGGAATCCCGCATGGATTCCCTTTGGAATCCCGCATAGATTCCCTTTGGAATCCCGCATGGATTCCCTTCGGAATCCGGTAAGCATCCTCTTTGAAATCCCGCATGGACTCCCTTTGGAATCCCAAAAGAATTCCCTTCGGAATCCACTAAGGATTCCCTTCGGAATATCACAAGGATTCCAAGGAGAATCCTGCATGGATTCCCTCCATGCAGGATTCAAAAGGGAATCCATGCGGGATTCCAAGGAGAATCCATGCAGGATTCCCTTTGGAATTTCGCATGGATTCCCTTTGGAATCCGGTAAGGATTCCCTTCGGAATCCTTTAAGAATTCTCTTCGGAATCCGGTAAGGATTCCCTTTTGAAACCGACAAGGATTCTCTTTGAGTCCGGTAATGATTCCCTTCGAAATCCGGTAAGGATTCCCTTCAGAATCCGGCAAGGATTCTCTTCTGAGTCCCATAAGAATTAGTTTCCGATTCCCATAATAATTCTCTTCGAATCCCGAGAATTGCTTTCCGAATTCCGCAAGTATTCCTTCCAAATCCCGCAGTGATTCCTCCGGAATCTCAAAAGGATTTACTGTGTATTTCTAAAGAATTCACTGTGCACTCCTAAGAGATTTATTTCGGATTCCCTAATGGTTTATTTTTGAAATCCAGAAACGACTTCATTCGTGATCCCTTTGAAATTTTAGAAGGATCGTCTTCGCTTCGATATCGTCATATGAATTTCGCTCGGGACGGAATACTATACCATTTAAAATTCAAAAAGTATTTCCTTATGAATTCCAAAATTGAAATTAATTCGAATGACTCACACATATTTCTCTCCTCCTAAATGAATATCGGAACATACAGAACAGTTGTGCTGCTTACCATTTATAAAAAATGTTACACATCTTTAATTCAATTTGCATCAGCAACTTGTAATTTTTTTCGAATTATTCGCGCCCAAATACGGTTGAAACAATTCTCGCTTAACTTTTCAAAAGGATCTAAGTAACATTTTTTCCATGAATTAATTTAAGTACTGCAATCAAGCTTTTATCAACACTCAATTTAATTCATGAAAAAAATGTTACTTTGGTCCTTTTGAAAAGGTCAGCGAGAATGGTATTATCCTTTAAATTTACTTTACCTCATATACCTGTGCTACTATGCACTATCCAAGGTTCGCTGGATGAATCCCTTCAAAAGTCAGGGCGGCATGTTCCACTCGCTGATTACTACAATTTCCACTTGGCGAGAAACGTTTTGGCTTCCGACTTCCGACAGAGGGGAAATCAAAATTGATTGTGCTTCCCGACTAAATCAAAATATTTGCATAAACTTTGTTGCGTCGATTGTAACATTGTGCGGAAGGATTCGTGATCTGGACAATAATGTTGTTGAAGTCCAACAACTCCTCGATCTCGGATCAAGATTGATGGTGTTCTGCTCCAGAACGGACACTTTCGGTACAAAGTTAACCCAGCGTTCATATTTTTCCTGCAGCTTGGTGGGAGAGACGCAGACTCTTCATCAAATGTGGCTCGAACACGGCAATTTTGTTGCGCAGCCTTCTCGATTGTGTTAGTACGAGGATGATTCTGGCTCAAAGTTTTTCTTCTGTCGTTCACAACGAAAACTTGAGAAAATATTCCTATTTGTTTGCATTTCTTCAGTGTCACTTTAAATGGTAAAGTCTTCATTTTTCATGCAAATTCCGGACTAGCTTTAGAAAATATTTAACATCAGCTAGCTCTGGACTAGTTGAATGATGAAAAAATCCCTTCAATTTCCGGTGCCTCCAACATACACCCCGCCGATGTGATGAGTGTGCAACCAATCATGCGACCGATATACGATCCTTGAGATACTTGTCCTACAAATCGTGCCCACGGTGTCAATTGGTTTCTGGAAAGTAGTTATGGTTGTGGATAAGAAATGAAAAACAGCAACAAAAAGTAAATATTGTTACCTGATTTTTCTAGAAAATGCATTCCGAACGGGATTACTGAAGACCGAGGAAAAAGGCTTCCGAGGACGAATCACTTTCTACGGATTGCAAGGGGTGGAATCTTGGCCGCTTCTCATCGCCCGGAACGATTTTTTTAACGTAGTTTTGGGTGCCGCAATGTCTGCACAAAAGAACTCCCGAGTTGGGGATTCCGAATATTCGGGTTTCGTCAGGGATTCCTGATATCCGATTTCCTTTTTAAATAAAGCTGCAAAACAAAAAAGTACATTAGGGAACATTCAAGAGAACAGAAATAAATAATATATTACCAATAAATCTCCGAAGAATCCTTTTTAAAAAATATGATACTGCGCTGTGAAAGATGGCGGACTGATGTTGTGATGAACTTCTTGACGATGCGCACGGACGGCGGATGAACAGTGTTGCTAGATTTAAATTTGAATTTCAATTTTATGCGATTTTACATTTTTTTTGTGTAATTTCACACAGTCATATTATATCCAATGGGTTGCATCTTCATCTATGTAATATTAGTGTTATTTTTATGTATTTATACACAGAAAAAAGTGTAATCATAAAAGCGAATTCATTTTTGTGTAATTTGAAGTGCGATGTAATATTGTGTTGAAGTGAATGAAAAGATACATCTGAAAATTCCTATTACATTGAAATTTAAGTACATAGCATGATTTACATTGGAGCACATTACATTTCTTTTTGCTGTGTAATGGAATTTTCATACACACTACCCGAATAAAAAATATGATACAAAAACTATTTAACGTAATGTGACATTACTATTGTAAACAATAAATTCACAATAATTTGTAATGTTGACACAACCATATAATCACAATTCAATGTATTGTTATCAACCGTTCAATAAACTGTAATTGAAGTTTTCTTAATAGAATATACGAGTGGTTATGCATCGTAACAATTCATAATTTAGCATTTTTCCATACACTTGAATTCGCAAAACAATAGATTATGATGTTTTTTGTATTGTTTGAAACATTTCAGGATGAAAGAATTTTTTCCCCAGTGTACAAGTCGAAGTCGGTAAAGTAGAATAAAAGTAGGTTTCGCCAAAATAACAATTTGACATGTTTATGTTCTGTTTTTTGCTTTTTGTTTTCAATTTTCGTGATTCGAACCGATAAGTTCGAACAATACTTTTCTGAGCCTTTCTCTGGTGCATTAGCTCACTGGGCCAGATAGGATCATTCGAAGGAATTTAGTTTTGAGCAATGATATTTTCGAGGTACGTAACATAGAGTTTAAATTTAGCAAGTTAGTTGAACAACTCGGTTGAATACAAATGAGTTGCCAAAAACAGTTCGTGTTCTATCCATCCAAGTCAACGAGTTACTCAATCAACTGGTCCAATCACTTTAGTATGAATGATGAGACCATAAAATAATATTTATTTTTATATTAGTCTTTGGTGTGTTTGAATCCTTGTAGAACATTCGTTCCGCCACTATTTACTCTGGCGGTCAAAAAAAGAAACGGTGGTTCGGCGATTCTTAAAAGTTAACATTGCATTAAAATGGAGAAAGAAATTGAATGCACGATGATTAGTTTCAAGTTATTCTTTACCATGATATTTATTATCATAAATAGCGGAATCTACATAGGCTATAATGCGCTGAGCGCAATGTAATAGAACGGCAACGGTAATGGAATTGAAAATTAGCCCATATTTTTTCTGTCACATCTTACATCCTGCAGTTATCGTCACCGTCGTCCGTTGTAGACCATTCGATGCTTAAGGACAGCAGCAAAGTTTTTCCTTTAAATAGTACATCGGAAATACCTCTACAGAATGATAGTGATTGTTAATTTCTATCAGTAACCCTATTTCTGACATGAAAATAATTACATTTTACATACAACAAATACATTTTGAAGAAAGCTTTACCGTTGCGCCTGCGCGAGAATTAGTGATTCAGCTAGCTAAAGATGAGTTTAACAGTTAAATTGATTTAAATTTGATTTTTGAATTTCATTGAATCCTTTACCTCGCATTAAAAGAGTATGACAAGCAGTTCGACTTGTTCTTATGACCAAATTTCTAAGCAGCGGATGATATTGTTTCGAAGAAGGGAATTATGTACTCATGTATAATTCGAATATTATGAGAGCCAAAACGAAATTAAAATAAAATCAAAATACTTTATTTAAAATACCTATAAATGGGGACAAAAATTATCTAAAAGAAATATTTTCCAAAGTGTGATGCTAACTTGGTAATGTTTTGGCACAATGATATGCCCTTAATACTTGTCGATCCTGTGCTGTGGGTATGACCTTCATCAAAAATACAATGATACCACAGACAAACAGACGTAACACTTCTCATTTCAACATCGTTCACGTGTTCAACGGTTGATTTGAAATACATCTGTGCTACGCGATTGTGCCAAGAGAGGCGCTAGTGTTCAATCGCTTTGACATTTGATTAGTGTATATGCTGCTGAATGTTTTCTGTGTTGATGATGATGATTGATATAGATGTATGCGTTAGGAGCAAACGTCAAATGGGAAATAATAATGGCCGACTGTGTTTCTCGCGATTCTGATAACAGATGGCAGTAGTGTTTTCTGAAAAGCGAAGGACGATATTTTTCCGAACAGTTTGTATGAAGAGTTACGTCTGTTTGTCTGTGATGATACCATACATCCAGTTTTCCTTACACACCTAAAAATAGTCATGTAATTTTAGGTGCTGCGACAACGACATATAAGAGCGTCATTTTTGACGTAAAATTAGGTGGTACTTTAATTTTACATCACAACTTTATTGACAAAAAAATGATTGATCAGAACGAAAATCGAACATAAGCCCGCTGAGTGAGAGCCCAGCACGCTACCACTCAGCTATCTCCGTTTCTTGAAAGAGGTATGATCGAAGTAAAACTGGTTCCACGATTTGCACTGAACAAGTATTTCACTGCATCAAGTCATTGACTGCTTGTGCGTTAGGTGCGTTGCAACGGGTGCTGTGTTTAGGTTCCGTGACATGCAATTTTAAATCATCTGACATTGAAAAATATACGATTCTGTTTATGTCATGTGGTTTTGTGTCATTTTATTGAAATACATCACCTGTAATATTCATAATTTTTTGGTATGTAGTAACACCAAATAAAATAAAAACTTCGAAATTTGATGCAAAATAAACCTGATACAATACACTAGAAATACATTAATACTTATTGTAACCGTATACAGTACTGTATTCACATTGTAAAACAGCAATCATATCTTAGGCATAAATTTTCAAACAATAGGTATACCATTGAAATTATTGTGCACGATAGAATATAATGTAAATATATTGTTTGTTCGATAAGTTATATGGTACTTTTTATACCGGTAGCACCACCAAGTAGCTGATTTCCAATCTGATCTAATCTTCAATACAATGGTTTCGAACCTCCAAATAATTTCGTTGTAAATGTCAACTTTCAAAATCTTATAAATTTTGAAATATCTTACCCAAATGGTATTTTCATACACACTAGCGCCGCCAAAAGGCTGATTTACACACAAGATTCGTTATCATTATAGATAGATTCTACTATCTATAGTTATCATCAAGCAACATTAAAATAGTATTATAACGGTCTGAAACAGCCCTTTGATGTAGCCACAATCAACAAAAACCAGCCCTGTATTGGTACTTGTAATTACACAACATTACGCGCTCGCAAAGTGGCTAGCAAATTGGACCAATAATGAATATATCATAACCGACCTTCTTCGTTGAGCACAGGTTGAGCAAACCTTGAAAAATTAACGAAAGATGATAGAACTTACGTGCATGATACAACAAGATCAAATCCGCCAGTTGAAACGGCATCGGCAGAAAATAAAAGCACTTCTTCTTCACTTGTTGCAATGAAACTACGGCACGACATATTGCCGATTTCACCAATTTGAAGAGTTAGGTGTAGATTGTGATTTGCCCGCTTCTTTTCTCACCCACTCTCATTTCGGGTTGATCGATTTTTGTTACTGAAATTTACCCAATTATAACCCATTACTCGTTAGTCACATGTAAGCGTGTACACTAAATCGATTCCCGCCATGATTTGACGTCTATTTGTTTTTAGATTGAGCACTCACACACAAATATTATACACGGAAAATCCAACTTTTTTGAGTGTATTGAGTGTGAGGAAAAGATGACTGTGGGAAAAAAAATCTCGCAAAACTCTTATAAAGTGCAAAAAGCGCAATAATACTTATTATATTAATTGTAAATATTGTTTTTTTTTTCTAATTCTGTTTAGTGTTTATATTTCTTATATATTTTAAATCAGCATTGGAGAACAGTAGCTTTACAGGATTATCTGCCAGATCACTATTTCATATATTCTATAAACATGTTGTATGAATTTCCCTTACAATATTTGGGGGAGTGCACCGGTTTTGGCCACCTTAGTACCTAATTTGGCCAACCCTGAAAAATGCATATTTTTCCAAAATAATCGGTCAGTCAAAAGCAGCGAAGAAGTATGAGAGATATATCTCTTGTTGGAACTAATAAAACCCTCGCTTCATTTTTGGAGCTATTCACAAAATTGGTCAAATTAGGTACATGGCCAAAACCGGTACAGTTCCCTTATTTATTTGACTTTAAATATATGCAATGGGGTTGAGAAAGTGGATCAGAGCATCAACGAAGTTACAGCTGGACAATGAAGTGGTAACCAATCGGAGTCAAGGAAGGAAAGTATTAGTCGTTCGCGTCTATTACGTTTATCTCCAACAGTTTTTAACCAGTTGACGTGCCCTTCTTCAAACAAACTATCCCGTGGAAAGCTTGATAAGTATTGCATTTTTTTTATTATATTTATTGGGTTTCGTGTAAGTGGGTACAGGTTCACCACCTCCATTTTTGGCCCTTCATACAGCAGTATGTTCAGAATGATATTGAAATTTGACCTTATTGTTAAGTGGAACCGCATGCAGAGCAAGACTCTAGCCAGGTTGGTGGCTAATTACATACATAGATACATACCACATTATGTTTCTTCAATTTTTTGAGGATTTTATCGTAGAGAGCCAACTCAAGTTTTCATATTTCAAGGTTTCACGCATCCAAAGGCCAGAAGCAAGCAAAAAAACTGCGTAAAAGTGTCCCATTGTATTGTTTTCTGTTAACTGCATAACAGTTGGAACAACTGCTGTCTAAAAAGCTGTCGCCATTCGTAATAACCGTCTGCAAAGTAACATTGAAGGAAGCTTTCGTCAAGTTGAATTTTAGTCCCCATCCCTATTGTCAATTTCATCAGACTTCAATTTTCTAGTCTTTATTTGCTAGCTTGGCATCATGAAAACGAATTTTCAACATTTGTTTCATTTTTTAAACTTTTGTTCACGTAGAAACAAGAATAGGACTTATTAGGAAGGACAAGCATCCCGGAAACCAAAACTAGAAATACTACAATAAGAGATCGCCGAAGACGCCATCGTGTTTCCAATCGCACCATCAAAAGCGGTTCCAATTCGAATTGTTTACTTTTTTCATTCATCATAATTATAAAGCGAAAGGTGATGCCAGTATGTTTTTCATGATTTCATAACTTTTCATACGTTGCCATTTCGACAGTTTTTCAATCCGCCGGTATCTGGTTATAGGGTTGCTATCCACACTAATTAAAAACGGAAGCAACGCATAACTGTTATTTTTATTATTCAAGCTCTGTTTTGTGTTAAGTGTTTCAAGGCGCTTGTCCTTAAAACCTTAATTGGTGTTGGCAGCAAAACAAAATTTCCATTTAGAGTAAGAAATTTTTCATAAAAAATAGGCAATTGCCAATATTGAAATCAGGGTATGAGCAATATAAAATTTCCACAAATAATGCAAAATTGACATAAGCAATTGAGAATTGTCCACAAAACAAACATAAATTAGCACTTTTAAAAGCAAAAATTGCAATTATTTAACAAGAATTTTCCATAAAAAAATTTAAATGTTCCACGGAAAAGAATACAAAATTTCCATAACTGAATCAATATTAGCAATGAACAATTGCAACATTCTCCACAAAACCCTTTTTTTTCAAGAAAAAATAAAAATTTCCACAAAATAATCAATGAAGAGCAATAAAAACTAAGAAAATTTACAGAAAAAAAATACGAAAAAGCAATAAAATTGATAAGATATTCCATGAATCTTAAAAGCTTTTAAAGACAATCTATGTCGTGGAAAAATGCTATTTATGAAAATTTTCATTATTTTTTATTGCAGTTTATTATTTTTTTCGTAAAAAGTTATGAATTTTTCGTGAAAAAAAAATTGTGGAAATTTCTGCAATTTTTCTTGCAAATATTGATTCATTTATAGAAATTTTGATTTTTTTTTTTTCATGGAACATTATGATTTTTTAATGGAAAATTCTTCTTTTATAATTGCAATTTTTGCTTTTTAAAGTACTAATTTATTTTTGTTTTGTGAAAATTCTTAACTGTTTATGGAAATTTTGCATTATTAAGGAACTTTCATATTTATTAATTGCTAATACCCTGATTTCTTTATTGGAAATTTCCAAATTTTTAGGGGGAGTTTTTATTTAAGGAAATTGGTGTTTGATTAATGGGAGATCCGAGAGTGCCATGGTTGTGAACGCACGTAATTTTTTTTTTCTCGTTTTTGGCATTTTGCAAGATTTGGCGATGGTCAATCGGGCCACCAGCCGATTCAATGTTCTATTGATGGTGTTTTTTGACGTAGAACTACGTCTGTCTTTTCTATATTGGGGTACACTTTAAAATTGCAAAAAATCGAAAAACGTCACGAAAATATGATAGACTTTGATCGTTAATATCTCAGCCATTTCTCGATGGATTTTCAATTTTCTTGGACCATCCGATCAAGGAAGAGTCAACGCTTCATTCCCGATGTACAATGCGATTTTTTTTCACTCTAATTTCGGGATTTCTGCGGTTCATTTAGACATACTTTGGAATTTACGCGGGGTTTAACTTCGTTTTAATTCACGTGGCCCATAACATCCGCATAAAAAATGACTCCAGTGTATTACAATATATACGTATGATAACATTTAGTATTGAAACTTGCTAACAGTTTAGGAATTGGTTTCGGTGAATCAGTCAATCTCATAAGTGCATTGCAAGCTTCTTCTTCCATAGTACTACATTTCAACTGGAACTTGTCCTGCTTTTCAACTTAGTTATCTATTAGTATTTCTTTAGTTATTGATTAAAAGCCTTCCTTGCCCGCCATTGCATTAGTATGTATCTTGTGTGGTAAATACAATGGATACACTATGCCCAGGGTGTGAGAATGTTTCCCACCCGAAACATCCTAGATCGGATCGAGAATCGATCTCACCATCTCCGGATTCTGCGCCTTTGTTCTCAAGGCTAACTGGGAACCTCAAGCCGGCATAGACGTCACATTAATGCAACTTACAGGACTTTGAACTCGATTCTGCTAACTTACACGCGCGTTTTCTCTGTAAAGCATGGGGGCGTTTGACGACAGCTGCTCGCTTACGTCTATTGATGCCATTAGAGAGGCTCGGAATCTTTTTCGCTGCTGCAGCAAATGCGTTCTGGTAATCTTTCTTCGGCTCTTGGTGTCTGCTGGAGTAAATGCAAAGTCCGACTCCTCATGTGAAGGAATGATAATTATTATCAATAAACTCTCAAACTGTCAAGCAGCGGCCAAGGCAGCGCAGCGGTATACTATCAGCCAGCACGGTGCGCCGGTAGACCGTTATTATAAAATAAAAATGTCCATCAAAACCAAGTACAAGGCTCGATTCCTGTGGTAATTCTGCACCTCTGGACCAATTTTTAAAAAAATCCCTAGGAGGAATCTCGAGAAATCTTGATTTGAAGTTTTTATTTGAGAAATTTCAAAAGAATCTATATTTTAATTCAATAATATCCCCAAAATACTTTCAAAGGTGTCCAAAAAGTGGTCCAAGTTGTTTTCAACCAGTTTGCATTTGTTGCCTTTCTTCTTCTTCTTCATTAGCATTACATCCCCCACTGGCACATTGCCGCCTCGCAGCACTTCCACAGTGTTCATTAAGCACTTCCACAGTTATTAACTGCGAGGTTTCTAAGCCATGTACCATTCCTACATTCGTACATCATGAGGCTAACACTGAATCCAATCTGAAAATTGTCTAGACCGGCACCGGGAATCGAACTCAGCCACCCTCAGCATGGTCTTGCTTTGTAGGCGCGCATCTGCACGGTTAAGGAGGGCCCCATTGTTGCCTTTATTACAATTATAGATTTTTCCAATTGATTCAGCTCACCTTAGGTATGTTTTTTGTATGGCTTGAAGCCGTCTATATTCAAGAATGCTACCTCTCGTTCAGAACCATTCATGAATTCACGTGCAGGCTGCAGATTATTTGTCGAATGCCATTCAGATTAAAGTTCGTATTTTTTTTATTGTATTCACAAATGTTTTCGGTAAGTTACACTGCTTAAACACTAACAATTTTCTTATTAATATTTCAATTAGCAGGTTCTGCATAATTTCAAAAAAGTGTACGCAACAAGTCTTTGAAACTCGAGCATGGTTTTGAGGCTTTTTTGGCTAGCAAAGCCATCAAGCTAGCAGCTGGAAAAAGCTGCAGCTTCCATTCACGTCAAAGTTTCATATCTTGAATTATCATGTTTCAGCATTCTGTAGAGGTACCGGAATAGGTCTTGGCTTATATATCAAACATGCTTTATTTAGTCTGTTGATTAGAACTTTGACGAGATTTGGCAGCAAAGATCGGTTAATAAGTGCTGTGATCGAGTATAACAGCTTCTAACTACTATTATTCTACACAAACTCTGGTCTTACTTCTCTCCATTATGAACATAAACACTAAATTAAGATTAATTTTTACCTGTCATTTTATTAAACATGGAAAGCAACACTTATACTAAACTCGAGCAAGTTAGCCATACAAAAACATACTTCCGTCAGTTTGGTAAGATAAGTCAGTTGTAAATATTTATGGTTCTAATAACAGCAACGCGTGCTTAGGGCCATCTTTGGGGTTGTGCAAGAGAATGGTGTGTGGCGGTGAATGATGAAACAAAAGCTCGCCCAGCTCTACGGTGAACCAAGTACCCAGAAGGTAGCTGAAGCTGGAAGAGTATGATGGGCAGGGCATATTTCAAGAATGCCGGACAGCAACCCGGCAAAGCTGGTGGTTATTTCCGACCCGGCAGATACAAGAAGAATTGAAGGACATCTATCTAGGTGGATTAATCAGGGTTTTTGGTGATATTTTTAGATTTTTATATGGATTCTTTTGAAATTTCTTAACTAAAAACTTCAAATCAATATTTCTCGAGATTCCTCCTAGGGATTTTTTTAAAAATTGGTCCAGAGGTGCAAAATAACCACAGGAATCGAGCCCCGTACTTGGTTTTGATGGACATTTTTATTTTGTAATAACGGTCTACCGGGGCACCGTGGCCAGATTTTTGGAATTATCATTTGATAACTTCGCAGGTGTGAAAAGTAGGCGAGTTGTTATCGGCGATAACTTTTCAAATCTTGCAACACAAAATGATTATTTTAATGTAAACCAAACTAATCTAATACCAATTTAATGTAAACAATGAAGCTTAATCGAATGTTTGGCATTGTGTTTTGGTGTTATGTAGGGAAAAAAGTTCAAAAGTAGCATTCGCCAATAATGCTTCGAATCAAGATACAATTATCGAACGATTCTTACTCTCTAGCGAGTTTTTATTAATTGATAATTTGGATATGTGATCGCTTCATCCTCGTTTATCTGAAAAAAAAAAAATTATCATCCTTCTTGAATGTTAGTCTAAAATCTCACTCAATCTCAGGAGAGCAGGATAAACAGCGAAAACAGATTCACCCTGGGCTTGAAAAAAAAAAAGTTATTTTAGTTACTACCCAGACAACCAGAATGCATGCATAATAGAATTTTTTGTTATGCGATGCCTATGCACACAATTTTCATCGCATACCAGTCGCGAAAACGCTTTTTATGAACAAAAGTGGAGGCGATGTATGAGTATTTTTTACGCGACGTTGCACGGCAGTATATGCGATGTGTACGATTTTTATGCGAGTTCGTTCGATATACATTGCGATGTAGTTTGTGATAACAAACTCTGTTTGACAGATAATCCGAATTCATTTGAGTTTGTTTGCAGGAATATGCGATGACAACAAATGAAACTGGAATTAAGTCGTAAAAAAGCCTACTATGCGGGAAAATTCATAAATAAACTGATGAGCTCCGCACCTCAATGCGATTTTGATGAAATTTTGATCGGTAAACGATTTTATTCGTACATTCTTATGCGATGCGTGGTTGTCTGGGTAGATAAAGATTGTCGCTTCGGTTCCCTTTGTTCTGCTGTCCGGAACATGTTGGGTACCAAGCTGTCAAATCGTATGGATTTTCTTTCTTTGACATTTAGCTCCCCTATCCTCGCCAGCAAAAGATGTTCTGGACAGCGACAATCTTTATCTGGTTACTAAAATATCTTTTCTTGAAACACGCTTGTTTTGGTCTCATCGAACAGAAAAGTCGAAAACCTGTACATTACATACAGCTACGTAGTTCAACGTCACCTTTGCGTACAACCCGATTGGGCTGCACCTTTGAGTATTTTTCTATTGTGTCAAGTGGATATCGTGGATATTTATTACGATCGAGAAATGTATGAAACCTAAAGCGCGTGTGTAGTTTTTGTACACTGTAACTGAAAACTATCCAAAATCAAGATAAAAAGTGCTCAAATTTAAGTACTCTCTGAACACTCCTATTTTGGATACATTTTTGTTTTTGTTGATAGGTGTTTTAACTTAATTTCAAAGTTTATTCCCAACACTCATCAGTGAGTTATTTTGCCAATATGAAAGTATCCAAAATGAAGTTTTGGAACAGTACTTGATTTTGGCTGAAAATTCACTTAGCCATATTGAACGACGTTCAATTTGTTGCTAAAGGTTTGTTTCTGAATTTTATAAAATCAAATTAAAGTTGCCTAAAATGGAATAAAATGGAAATTGCTTCGCTGCGGGTGAGTTATTTACAATTGGTTCCTTATAAATAAAGATAATAATTATTTATTTTGTATACAGTGTTGGGACGAAATGATAATTTTACCGACAATCACCGAGGGTGACGACGAAACCCACAAAAAAGCTATTTGATTTTGCCACACATCCCATAAGGTATGTAAATACAAAATTATCAAAACTAAATTCTGCATGTTAATAAAGATGTAAAAACATATGCCAATAAATGAAAGAGGCGAGGCGTTATCTAACCTCAACATATATTGTCATCAGCTTTGAGTGGCGTAGCCCAGTTAACCTCGATGGTCTTTTTAATGTTTAATTTGCCAATTTTTCTTCTTATTTTTTACAGATCCAAAGCTTTCGTTTCAAGGTATTAAACCTGATAGCAGCGGACATGGCACTCTTCCTGCGGAAGACCAATTAAATTCAACATTATTTGATTTCCTCGTTTTATAACATTCTTGATAACAATTGAAATAAATATAAACATGAGCATATTTCATAATTTTGATAAAAACAAACGGAACAAATCACAGCAAACTATTCACTTAAATTTTACTACGGTGGAAAACCGGGAATACCCGTTTTTCAGTACATTTGACTCAGAGTCGACTCTTTGGCATAAAGTAAAAATCATCCAACCAAAGATTTTGCAAAATAACTCAAAATTGAGTACTTGCAGAAAAACTCAATTTTGAGTAGTTGCACTTTGCTGTCAAGTTGAGTGAAAAAGACTCAATTTTGAGTAGTTTCGTTTCGCCGTGTATACAAATGGTGAACTAGCTAATTTAAAGTGCTGCTCCTGCAGGCTTCGAACTGCAAAACGAAAGATTGATTTGGTGAGCGTGTTTCATGCTGTTTTTCCTTTGTAGGCTCTATTTTAAAGAGGGTGGTGGGATCGAAAGCTTGTGCTGTTACGTTCGGTTCCACTACTTTATTGTTCCTTTGGCGGATGCGTGTTTCGGCCTCGGCGGTGGGACCGTCTTCGGTGCCTCGTGCTTGACTCGACTTCAAGTAGGAACGAAGTCGAGTCGAGTGCGAGACGCTGGAGGCGGCCTTACTGTTGGGGTCGGGGTGCGTAGCTGTCGAGGGTGCAGTGGGGGTGGCGGAGTTGGATGGAGTATTGTAGGCTCCTCTTATGAAAAGTAAATACATTCCACTATAATCTTAAAATAATGTTCGTATTGAAAGAGGTGTTCT
>NC_085140.1:327724847-327765970 GCF_024139115.2 Armigeres subalbatus | reverse complement strand
TACAGTTCGTCTTTGAGTGATAAAGGCCTACTTTTCCATACCAACGAATTGGGTGCTTTATTGAACATATGCAACTCAAATGGGTTGCATAATATTCATATAACACTCATTTGGTGCTATAATAAAAACCACTTCAGACGTAGTTACATGACTATTTTTCTGAATTGGCTGGTGGTGTCAAATATGTGATATGCGCCCGTAATAAAATAAATAGTTTGGTGGACATGACTCAAAAATTTCCTAAGGCAAGCACATATGCTCACCGGCTATCGAACTATCAATGTGGCACGTGAAATGGAATCTGATTATTCTCGCAGCAAATAATTTTGCAATAATGACATATGGAGTAAATTAGAATTATAGTTAATTTGGATTTTCAAATTAAAGTCCATTTTCGTCATTGAAAAAATAGCGTGTGCAACTCGTTGAAAACTCATTTTTCAGCACTTGTAGTATTTATCCAACTCGCAAGCCTCGTTGGATAAACGACAACTCGTGCTGAAAAAATCATCTTTTAACTTGTTGCATACTATTTTTAATTCCAGTAAGTCACCTTTGACCATTCAAGCATAGGGTAAGTTCCATAGGACAGGTGAGTCTTTGGATGATAATTGAAAGGCAGATTAAGTTTTATATATTCCTCTAAAATACCAAGAAGAAAAATTGGTGGAAACAAACTAATAGAAGTTACATAAATAAAAATAAATACCATACCGTTGTTTTATTTATAGATTCTCAGCTTCTAGCACTATCATTTTATTTAAGAGAGATAAATGTTTCATAGTTTCGATATGGTGATTGTGCCTGCTTTTGAAAAAATAACTGAAATATCTGACAATGAAAGTTTCATATTTCTAATCATGATTTCCTCTATGGACGAACCTTTTATATTTTATTAAATTAAAATTGAGAAAAATGTTATCCACTCCTTACTTAAAGAACAATTATAAATAAATTAGAAACGTTCAACTAGCTACACTTAAAATAACCACTACTCATCAAAGTATGGCAAAACTTCACCTACCTAGTGGAGAATTATTCCTCTAAGTTTAATTGATTTCTGCGAGCCCCTTCATCCACAAGCCTCAACGATCCTTTGCTGCTTTGCATCATCATGTAATCTATAATTGCGTCTAGTTCTAATCTCGTCTGACGAGGAGCGCTGAGTGAGAGCGAGTTTCAACAAACATTTTCACACGCAAACGGTAACTTTCCACTCACTCCAAGGAAAGCTGCCGGCAGGAAAATATGTGGAGTGTAATTTCTCGATACGTTCGTTGCGTGACCCTTATCGGTAAATGACTGGGCTTCCCAATTCCGGGGTCTTGTGAGGATGAAGGAATGGAAAATTAAAATTTTCAAATCATATTTTCTAATAAAATGATTACGATGATTAACGAGCGTATGGGTGCGGGTAGGTCTTCTCAGAATCGTGTGTATGATGAAGTGGAGTTGTAATGGGGATTTGTGATAGTGCTAGAAGAGTGCATGATTATAAAATATAGAACATTATTGCGAACGCCATGACTGCGTATAACGTTGTTATGCTTTAGCCATTCAAGCTAATGTTTAGATGGGATGCACAGTTGGTTCGTCCATCGTGTTTGTTGTGTAGTGATTTGCATAACTACGTTTTACAAGCTACGATAATCAGTCTCTTGAGGGTCGGAAATAGGATGCAATCACGATACTGTTGGATGGGAGATTAAAATTATATTTCACATGATTAAATTAAATTGTACGTTCCGTTTTTTCAACCGATTGAATAATAAAATAAGAAAAACTAATTCATTACCATATTCTTAAAATCCTTAAGCTCTCAGAGAAAAAATGGAAGTATTTAAAGTACGGTTTACTTTTTAGATAAACGCGTGACTGATAAAATGTAAATTTTTGTTCAAACAGGATTCTATGTGAAGCAATGAGAGGAATTTGAATGATCACTGTAATAGTTACTAAAGTTTTTATTTTTATTTTTTTCAAAAATAATTTCTCACTGATATTATACAAAATCGATAAAAATAAAGATGCTCACATTCCACCATTGTTTGGCGCCATAACGATAATATGAATAGCGCGATTTATCTACCAATCAAACACCTAATTTAATCAACTAAATAACAGATTCTTTCAATTCATTGCCCTTAAAGTTTAAAACAAACACCCCAGTAGTCAACGAACCGACCAGCAGCAGCCAGAGAGCCATCACATATTCATTCTACGTTACGTTTGTTAACCTTAGAGTATAGCATTGAGTTGAGAGGACGATGCCACGTCGTTGTCGAAATCGATGTTCATCGTTGGTACGCTTCTGCAACGTGGCGCTGCCTGCTTCCAGCTCGAAAATCTCCGCTGTGGCCACAAATAGAATAAACTTAGGAAACCTGGTGGCATAGCTTCCGCAGGACGACACGGGGACGAGGTGTCGGAATAATTCATTACGAAGTGGAAATTGCGTTTGGCCATATATTTTATTAAACGTAATGAAAGAAATTGTCTCCCTCACCTGGAACGGTGCGACGACACGAATTGTTGTGAGCTGGGCGGTGCAGTTGGAAAACTTCTTTTTTTCACACAGAAATGGAGTGGTGGTAAATTTGCTACAAGGGAGCAATATTGGATGCATGATAATGTGAGTGAACGAAGGTGCAAATTTCAATTTCAAAATTAAGCAGTTTTTAGTCATGTGCAATTTCTTTTAACCGAATTGGTGATACTCAGTCAGCTTAGTGTTCCATGTGAGTAAAAGCAGCTGCCCGGAGATTTTCATTTGTTTCTGTTTTATCAACAGCATAGATAGTAACAATGGAGTGACTTACAAATATTCAAACCTTATTGAAGACTAGGAACTGTTCAGGTTGTAAGCTAACAAGATGGCATGCCTATCCATCGTGGAACCTAAACGGATACAATCGATGATTTTCATTGTAGTGCAGATTTTGAAGATTAGTATAACATTTTGCACGGAAAGTATACGATGAGTGCTCAGCTAATGAACTGATCCAAATGCCTCAGAGTTGCACCAAGGCGAAATATGCCAAGAGTGGGCGACTGCAGTTCAGTGCATCTGGGCCACCAGAGTCACCAGGAAAGCATTTGGTGGAGGAGCCATACAAATGGTTGATTTATTATTCAAAAGATCATTCAGATAGGCTTCACAGAAGATCAAGCTGTTTATGCTCTGAAGCTGACTTGAAACAACGATCATCGGGATTTGAGCAATCTGCAAAGAATTGAAGAGAGAAAGAAAGTTCAACGAGAAAACAGTACTGGAAAATTTGAACCAGCACAAGAACTTGGCAAACGTGGTCAGGTGGGATACGCAAGTTTGAGCTAGAGCACTCTTCCAGAAGATTGCCTATAGTATTTCTTTTCTGATTTTATAAAAATATTTTTCTAGAAAATGTAAATGCTGATGGCTGAACCGCAAAGAGCCATACGGTCATTCACAATACAACTCGAATAAAAATTGGAATGAAAAACAATACATATCTCCTGTAAATTTTCGAATCAAAAATCTTCAACCACCTCTAGATGCTGAAGCTACAATCAACAAAAGCAACAATCGTATCAGCTGAACTTGAATAAATCTGCTGGTTACAAGTCGCAGGATTATAATAATTAGGGCCGATTTGCGAACGGGACCAGGCCGACATTTCTTAGGGACCCTAATTGTACAAAAAGGTTGGTTTGGTACATAATGTTTTGTGGGGCCAGGCCATGCCCCCACAGGCTTCCCTCCCAAAATCTGTCCCTGACAACAATAGTCGATACTTCAAATGATGAGCATACTAACGAAGCATCTCCTCGAGATCAACAAGACTTAAAATAAAACCTCTACAGTCACATAAGGTAATATATAAGTGATAACTATAATAAAAAGAATCTCAAATTTTGAGCGCAAGGGAATATTTGAGCTACTGTGGTCAAAGTATTACAAAGATATATCGGACAGGGAAGTACAGAAAATATCTGAATGCGTCCAATCATTATCAATATAGCGAACAACAGCAAACACACAGGTTAAAAAGCAGAGCTAGATAATAATAGGTAGCAGTGATGGATCCAACGTCAACTGTCAAATGAATAATTAGTAGAAATAGTAAAGAACAGCCGCATGATAATTTGAGCAATGCAGGAAACGGAAGGAATCAGAAAGGACTGGGAAATGGGAAGAGGAACCCAGAAATACACTGTTTCGGACTATTTCCATTCAAACAATTGTCGATCAAAGTGTCCTTTAGACCAAACGTCTTTTGATCAAATGTTATACTCTCTATTTTTGTGTGTGTGTATAAACTAATCCCATTGGCTAGCAGTGATGTTATGGAATAAAGCTGTTAATTTTACATATTTACAGCCAAATTTTGTCCGGGAGTTAGAAAGTGTTAGCTCTACTACAGACTGCCTGGTATTTCATTACCAGTTCGAGCCGAGTCATTTTCGCTTTAATAAGCCCCGCCTGTTTATGTTACTATCAATTGGATAATGGATCCAAAAACAAACTTCTTACTTACTTCTTATGGATCCTGTACACTCCGGTGGTGCAAAGGCCGACTTGAAAGATCTCCATCCTGAGCTTGCCGGATCGCTTTAACCTGTTGCCAGGTTAGATTTCGCTCGACTTCTTTATTTCTTTATTGAGGCTTCCGCCATGAGCCTCTGGGTCTGCCTCTGCTGCGATGTCCCGCTGGGTTCCAGTCTAGCTTGCTTTACAGATTTCGTTTCCACCTACGTGAAGTGTGGCCACCCAGCCCCACTTCGAATTCCTGTTGTTATCGGCCTCTGGTGACAACGACGATGGAGCTCGTGTTTGAGATCCAGTTGTGAGGCCACCAGGCCCGAATTATATACCGCAGGCATCTGTTGAACACCTGCAGCCGTTGAGTGTTCTCCACTGATACACACATGTTTCGCTAGCGTATAACAGCACAGATTTCACTTAGAGTTGAAAATCGTATTTGGTGCGTTCACTTATCTACCTGTTTTCCAGATATTTCGTAAACTAGCAAAGGCATTCCTTGCTTTCTTGATCCGTGCGCCTATGTCGATCTTGGTAACGCCGTCTGACGCCATTTGGCTACCAAGATATGAAGCTTTCAACATTCTCCACTGGTTGCCCGGTTACTGTGAAACTGGAAGGAGTCACCGTGTTTACATCCAACGATTTGGTTTTGTTGACGTTGATGACTAAACCTGCGAAGAGGCGCTCGGCAAGGTCGTTGAGCTTACTCTGCATATGAGAGCGCCGTTGCGCGAGTGCAGCATCATCAGCCGATTCGAAATCGTTTAGGTGCTCCATGGTTATAGGCTGATAACAGCCGCGTTTAATTACGGTCAATCGCATCTACCAGAATCTCGTCGATTACGATGAGGAACAGTAACGGCGATAGAATCATCCGCCTCACACCAGCTACGTCCAGCCACACCAGCCTTGCGTCTCAGGGCACGCTATTCTCGTGATTGAGACGGTCGAAACTTTTCGTAGTCCATGAATACCAAGTAAAGGGACTCTTGGAATTCGTTGACCTGCTCCAGAATGATGCGGAGCGTGACAATATGGTCAAACAGGATCTTCCGGCACGGAATCCGGCTTGCTGCCGCAGGAGAGTCGCATCGATCTTCTCCTGAATCCGGGCTAGGATAATTTTGCACAGAACTTTGAGAACGTACACAGCAACATATGCTCGCCAGTTATCGCATACAGTCAGGTCACCTTTTGGGCATCTTCACTAAGATACCTTGCATCCAGTCGACCGGAAAGTTGCGTGTCCCAGATATTACGAAATAAACGATGCAGTAGTTGAGCGGATGTCATGGGGTCAGCTTTGAGCATCTCGGCTGATCTGCGATCGACCCCTGGGGCTTTATTCAATTTCATGCTTTGGATGGCTGTTTGAATCTCTAGCAGTGGGCTTCGGTATGACGCGCTGTTATACGTCGGATCCTGGCAGATCATGCCGAGGTGGTGATGCCTGGCTGGCACTTGAAAAAGTTGTTCGAAGTGCTCGAACCAGCGTTTCAGCTGTGAGTTGGTCGTCAATAACTGATCATTCGCGTCTTTCAGTCATCGTTGCATTCATCTTCGCCCCGCTTAAGCGTCGATATATCGTAGAGCGAATGTCCCCGGTTGCGGCGGCTCTCTCCTTCTCAGCCAGAGAGTCTGCCCCGCTGTTCCGTCGACATGAGGCGTTTTACCTCCTTCTCAAGAGCCGCGTATCGTTGCGGCTAAGACTTTGGCTCCTCTGGTTTTCGATCCTCTATCGCAGCTTTGGCTTCTCTTCGCTCCTCTATCTTTCTCAGGTCTCATCGGTGATCCATTGTTTTCTCGGGTGCGTAGTTCGCCCAGATTTTCTCGCTGGTGGCGATGAAGGCATTCTTTATGGCGGTCCATTGGTCTTCACGCTGCCACCTTCCGGAATATCTGCAGCACGCGTCTCCAGTTCTTCAGAAGGACCTTTCACCGTGGCATCTTCCAATCGGCGTGTGTTGAATCGTCTCCAACTCTTTCCTCCTGCCGACGAATCCGCGCAGCGCAGGCGTATTTCGCCGATGAGGAGGTGATGATCAGACGCATATCGGCACTACGTTTATTCCGTACATCAAGAAGGCTCCGTTTCCATTTTCGGCTGATGCAGATTGGTCGATTTGATTTTCTTAAAGCCGTCGGAGACCCACGTGACCTTGAACCGGTCGATGAGGAAGGCGATCCCCGATCACCGTATCGTTATTACCACAAAATTCTGCGAACAGCTCTCCGTTTTCGCTCATTTCTCCGAGACCATGACGTCGCATATGCCTCATGGTTCAAGTTGTCGGATCCGATCCTCGTATTGAAGTCGCCCAACAGATCTTGGTTAAAACGTTCCATGTTCCTATTCGTGTCCGTTGTTTCGCGCTAACAATCGTCGCCGAAAATCGTCCGTATTCTTTCATTTGAGTTCTCGAACAAATTGATGTTTGGGGAACAGGGTTGTTGGCCATGGTTCCTATCCACCGGGATGGGCTGCCAGGTATAGCTTTCGCGGAATAGCATTTCATACTCAGCCGCTGGATGCCAGAACAGACGCTGTTGGAGCCGCACCTCCTTGGTGAACAGACGCTCAGTCAGTCAGGTCAAATTTGTTAAAGTCCCACCCAACACCAGGACTAGGCTAGTGTGCTTTGAGCGCACACGGTCGCTTTGATAGGGCCTGTTGAGGACACTCAGCTTTTATGAAGTTCAACAGAGCCCACTGTCGAACCACACATCCTGGCAGACCCCACAGGTCGCACCTCTCACTCTGGCTGATGTCAGAAGGACACAGTGCCCAGGCTGCACTACCAGCTAAGTACGCAACCCTTAGCTGGCGGTCAATTTCATCGGAAGACCCGTGGAAGCGTGAGTATTGGAACTGAGGACCAGAGCTATGTTAGCGCCCCTTCCGGTGTCAACTCACCTTTCGCAGCCCAAAACAAAACAACTTCTGGTTTTAATCCAGCGTATTTAGTTTCATAAGTGCAGTTTATAATGAAAATAATTTGTAATGATCTCCAAATTAATCCAATTCTTAACCTCTTGACTTTTAATCGCCACATTCGATTGTTGTGTAGCCGGTACTGTTTTCCCGCTGATCTCCGGAAGGCGGCGAGGGCGGCGATGTGCTGCATGTTGGTAATTTTGTTCGTCATCTCATCACATTTTCAGCACGGAAATTTTCATCTCGATATCCAATCAAATTATCACAATAATCACACATTTGCACTACTCGAGGCCTATTATGAATACAAATCCGCGATTTAAATTACAACGTTCAGAGACAAAATTATTGTGTACTACAAAGATCATGAAAAAATGAACATTATTTAAATAAGAATAAAATCGTCGGCACACTTCGATCTTTTAATGTCTTACGTCTCTAGTGGACTGAACATCATTTTCGACTAGATGTCTCTTCGAGCAAATGTTCATTCGACGTAATGTCCTTTCCACCAGATGTCATTCGACTAAATGGTAGGAGATAGTGTTCCCAAACCAACCCCCGGTCTATCTCACAGATAGCGTTGTCGGCGAGATCCATTATTTCAGTAGAGTACTCAGCACTTTTAATTTGAACGTAGGTTGTGTTTTCTGAGTTTCCGAGCCATTGAGTTTGACTAAGTCATACCATAGGTATTGTGTTTGAAGTGATTTTGGCTGCAGAAGATCACGGTAAAATATTTTATGAGAGGAAAGAAATTAAACGATGTATCTATAGCCTTATGGTCTTAGCTGTTGCACGCTACTTAGGGTAGGTCATGTGAGGTGGTATCTGCCTGTTAGTTGTCATATGAAAATATTACAGAAAGCATTTAACAAAGCTTTTATGAAATTAAGTCATGAAAAATGGGTTTCAACAGAAGCCTGGGCAAAACGCCCCACCAAAATGTATACCTATCTACCTCTTAATAAATTGGTTACTAGTTCCTATGTGAAGGACCCTCCTTAGCCGTGTGGTAAGATGCGTACAAAGCAAGACCATGCTAGGGTGCTGGGTTCGATTCCGGTGCCGGTCTAGAGCAATTTTCGGATTGGAAATTGTCTCGACTTCCTGGGCATAAAGTATCATCGTGTTAGCCTCATGATAAACAGATGCAAAATGGTAACTTGGCTTAGAAACCTCGCAGTTAATAACTGTGGAAGTGCTTAATGAACACAAGCTGCAGACGGCTCTGTCCCAGTGTGGGATGTAATGCCAATAGAAGAAGAAAAAGAATAACATGTTTAATGAGAGAAATATCAAAATACAGTCGACTCCATACCTTTCGATATTGAAAGGACTAGAAGAAATATTGAAATGGTACTAGATCCACAAAGCTCATTTCTATAAACAACTAATACAAGCAAATATTCATTCTTTTGTTCATGTGTTTTTATTGTTCAGGTATAAAATTCAAGACAATTTTCAAAACGACTTATGCTTTTGTAAACAAAAGATTCAAACGACGATTTGACGAATCATTGGCTCTCCACGCAAACCAACACCATCAACAGGTAGCGGAAACTTCACCTACCGATTGGTGGTGTTGGTTTGCGAAGCTATCAGATAAATCTTTATTTAACAGATAATCGTTTTAATTGTCTTGAAATATTGTCGTATCTATTGCGCTTTGCGTTGAAACATCCAAATACAAGTATTATTGCAAGTTGACTAGACTTACCGAATATCAACAAGCAGTGTTGCTGTTCGTTTATTTTCAAGTTCACAAATGTGCTTGATAATGAATGAAATCATTAAATATATCAATATTTATAACTAACTTCAAGAGCATAATTAACGGCATGAGTATTAAAGGCTGCTAAGCCTGCATTTCATAGAAATACATGGTTATCTGTCAAACCCGCCGCTGCGCTCACAATTATATCTGGCCTTTGGTCGTTTAGCAGCGCAGTATCATTATACTTGACACTTTACACTTTAACAGTAATTACTGAATAACCAAATTTGATAGCAGATAATAATGAACTATGCCATTTGATAAACTATTAAACGTCACCGTACGGAATACAGCAACCAAATTAATAACCGAACACAGTGACGATAGCAATACGTAACTTCTAGCTTGGGTTAAAAAAGGGGCTTTTATGCTATTTATTTATTTATCATCAGACTAAGGCCGGAGTGGCCTGTGCTGCACATAAAAGACTTCTCCATTCAGCTCGGTTCAAGGCTGCACTTCGCCAACCACGCAGTCTGCGGAGGGTCCGCAAGTCGTCCTCCACCTGATCGATCCACCTTGCCCGCTGTGCACCTCGCCTTCTTGTTCCCGTCGGATCGTTGTCGAGAACCATTTTCACCGGATTACTGTCTGACATTCTGGCTACGTGCCCGGCCCACCGCAGTCTTCCGATTTTCGCGGTGTGAACGATGGATGGTTCTCCCAACAGCTGATGCAACTCGTGGTTCATTCGCCTCCTCCACGTACCGTCCGCCATCTGCACCCCACCATAGATGGTACGCAACACTTTCCTTTCGAAAACTCCCAGTGCGCGTTGGTCCTCCACGAGCATCGTCCAGGTTTCGTGTCCGTAGAGAACTACCGGTCTTATAAGCGTTTTGTGGATAGTCAGTTTGGTACGGCGGCGAACTCTATTCGATCGGAGCGTCTTGCGGAGTCCAAAGTACGTACGATTTCCAGCCACTATGCGTCTCCGAATTTCTCTGCTGGTATCGTTATCGGCGGTCACCAGTGAGCCCAAGTACACGAATTCTTCAACCACCTCGATTTCGTCACCACCGATAGAAACTCGTGGTGGGTGGCTCACATTGACCTCTCTTGAGCCTCTTCCTATCATGTACTTCGTCTTCGACGTGTTGATGACTAGTCCAATCCGTTTAGCTTCGCTTTTCAGTCTGATGTAGGCTTCCTCCATCCTCTCAAAGTTACGTGCCATGATATCAATGTCGTCGGCGAAGCCAAATAACTGGACGGACTTCGTGAAGATCGTACCACTCGTGTCAATCCCTGCCCTTCGTATTACTCCCTCCAAAGCGATGTTGAATAGCAGACACGAAAGACCATCACCTTGCCGTAACCCTCTACGGGTTTCGAAGGGACTCGAGAATGCCCCTGAAACTCGAACTACGCACATCACCCGATCCATCGTCGCCTTGATCAACCGTATCAGTTTATCCGGAAATCCGTTTTCGTGCATTAGCTGCCATAGCTGGTCCCGATCGATTGTATCATATGCGGCTTTGAAGTCGATAAATAGATGGTGTGTGGGCACGTTGTATTCGCGGCATTTCTGCAATACCTGACGTATGGCGAACACCTGGTCTGTGGTAGAGCGTTCACCCATAAATCCCGCCTGGTACTGCCCCACGAACTCTCTTGCAATTGGTGTTAGTCGACGGCATAAAATTTGGGAGAGTACCTTGTAGGCGGCGTTCAGCAATGTGATTGCGCGGTAGTTGCTACAATCCAGCTTATCGCCCTTTTAGTAGATGGGACACGACACCTTCCATCCACTCCTGCTGCAGAACCTCATCCTCCCAAACCTTGGTAATCACCCAGTGCAGCGCTCTAGCCAGTGCTTCACCAACGTGTTTAAACAGCTCTCCTGGTAGTTGGTCAACTCCAGGGGCTTTGTTGTTTTTCAGCCGGCCGATCTCCTCCTGGATTTCCTGGAGATTCGGAGCCGGAAGTCGCATGTCCTGCGCGCGTGCTCCTAGGTTCATTACCATACCGCCACCGTTGTGTGCCATATCGCCATTCAGGTGCTCTTCGTAGTGCTGCCGCCACCTTTGGATCACCTCACGCTCGTTCGTAAGAAGGTTCCCGTTTATGTCCTTACACATATCGGGCTGTGGCACGTGGCCCTTACGTGAACGGTTCAACTTCTCATAAAACTTTCGTGCGTTATTAGCGCGGTACAGTTCCTCCGTCTCTTCACGGTCTCGATCTTCCTGCTGGCGCTTTTTCCTCCGGAAAATCGAGTTTTGTCTGTTCCGCGCCCGTTTGTATCGTGCCTCGTTCGCCCTCGTGCGGTGTTGCAGCAATCTCGCCCATGCTGCATTCTTCTCCTCAACTAACTGCTCACATTCGCCGTCATACCAGTCGTTTCTTTGATCCGGAGCCACCGTGCCTAGTGCAGCGGTTGCGGTGCTTCCAATGGCGGATCGAATATCTCTCCAGCCATCTTCAAGAGATGCTGCGCCTAGCTGCTAGTCTTGGGCTAGTCTACCGTCTTGTAGCCGCCCAATGTTTAGCCGCGGCGGACGACTCCGACGCGTGTTGATCACCGTCGAGAGTTTTGAGCGCAGACATACTGCGACGA
This sequence comes from Armigeres subalbatus, assembly GCF_024139115.2. Classification (NCBI taxonomy): domain Eukaryota; kingdom Metazoa; phylum Arthropoda; class Insecta; order Diptera; family Culicidae; genus Armigeres; species Armigeres subalbatus. Next base: position 327,754,170 of record NC_085140.1, on the reverse strand, counting down.
GGTAGTGGTCGGATTCAATATTCGCACTGCGGTAAGTGCGTACGTTCGTGATGTCGGAGAAAAATTTACCGTCGATTAGAACGTGGTCGATTTGGTTTTCCGTTACTTGATTAGGTGATTTCCATGTGGCCTTGTGGATATTCTTACGGGGGAAGAAAGTGCTTCGGACTACCATTCCGCGGGAGGCTGCAAAGTTTATGCATCGTTGGCCGTTGTCGTTCGATACGGTATGCAGACTATCCGGTCCGATGACCGGTCTATACATTTCCTCCCTTCCTACCTGAGCGTTCATGTCACCGATAACGATTTTGACGTCCCGCAGTGGGCATCCATCGTATGTCTGCTCCAGCTGCGCAAAGCACGCTTCTTTCTCGTCGTCGGATCTCCCTTCGTGTGGGCAGTGCACGTTGATGATGCTATAGTTGAAGAAACGGCCTTTTATCCTCAGCTTGCACATCCTTGCGTTGATTGGCTGCCACCCAATCACGCGTTGGCGCATCTTTCCCAGCACTATGAAGCCGGTTCCCAGCTCGTTGGTGGTGCCACAGCTTTGGTAGAAGGTAGCCGCTCGATGCCCGCTTTTCCACACTTTCTGTCCTGTCCAGCAGATTTCCTGCAGCGCTACGACATCGAAGTTGCGGGGATGTAATTCATCGTAGATTATCCTGTCGCAACCTGCGAAGCCAAGCGACTTGCAGTTCCATGTTCCAAGCTTCCAATCGTGATCCTTTATTCGTCGCCCAGGTCGTTGCCGCCGATTGTATCGAGTCGTATCATCTTCTATGTTGTTCGTAATGGTTGTTTTTAAAGGCGGCTTATTGGGCCTGCGCAAACCTCCTGTCTCGTCGGAGGGCCGTCGTGTCAGGGCTGTTTAGCGTCCCACCTAACACCAGGACTTGGGCTTGTGCGCTTTGAGCGGCACACGGTCGCTTTGGCGGAGCCTACTTGCAGATTCATGCAGCTTTTTATAGAGGTTTAACAGGGCCCACTGTCAAACCCCACCACATCCTAGGCAGGCGCCACAACTCGCAGATGGCCTGGGGAGGGATCGTCAAGCCCTTGGACATAGTCCCTGCTGCTGGGCTTTTATGCTCTCACCCGATTTTCGGACACATGCATTGTGCCTTTTTTTAGGGAATTAACAATAATCCGTTTCATTTTCAAGACTAATGCTTATTTGTAACCTTTATTCATCTTGTCGAAGATTTGAATTGATTAGACTCGCCGAAACTTTTCTGATACACTTGTCTGTTTGGTACCACTTCCTCTTCTATTGCTCGTATCGCGGAGGATGAACAAATACAACCGATGAATGTACTAAGAAGTCTAGCAAAGCAGTGTTGAGCGAGTAGCATGCTACACTGGATGATCACTACTTTTCTTTATTATTAGGGAACATCCATTAATTACGTAATGCGAAAATTGACAATTTTCAAGCGCCCGCTTTCCCCTTTGTCACACTTTTGTATGGAAGGTCTGAAATTTTTGTAAGGATCGTCACACTTTTCGCAACCCTCCTTCCCAAGAACTTTACCTTGCAGATAGTTGAATGACTTAAATTTCCACCGTTTGAGGCTAAGCTGTATGCAGGGGAAGCAACATTCCAGCAATTAGTTGAAAAAACTGGGGTGTCCATCCTAGGATGAACTGATCGCTGGAAAATCGAGTTAGGGGTTTCAATGCGTACTAACTCTTCATGAACTGTTAACAATGGTAGTGAGCAGGGATTGCATCCTAAAGAGAAAGAGCAAGTCTCTCACTTATCATCTCTGTATACATATATGATATGTAGCAAACCGCGAGAAATTTTTTTCGCAAGCTGTCATGATAGAGAACTGATTCGGGATGTTATACATCATGATAAATTTCTTTTAGAAAGCTCCAAATGCGGGGAGCACTGGCTCTGATGGTGCATTTCAACTTGTTCTACACTACTGTGCAGATACCAACACGAAAGGAGCGAAAACCAAGCGAGAATCACCATTGGCATGGTCTTGCTTTGTAGCCGCGCATCTTACCGCACAGCTAAGGAGGGCCAAAATAATAATACTACGTATTACTATTCTGTTTTCTCAAGCAAGGATTGATTTCCTATTGACAAGGGGCGCGTCTTGGGATTTCTCTCTGTGAAGGGTCTAAATAGCGGGACCTTGTCATTATGCTCTTGAGAAAACAAAACAAGAACTGTATCAAAACCTGCTTCACATTGCTTGTGGTTTTCGTGGCCGTGCGGTTAGCGACGTCAATCGACTAGACGCATCCCGAGTAGCACAAGTCAGACGAAAATAATTGCAGCAACTTTACTGTGACTAAATCTGGTCACATATTAGTTGCAGCAACCTATGTGGAACATGTGTGCTACTACGGATGTGCTGTGGAGCGTGGGTTCGATTCCCGCCCCTGTAAGGAGAAAACTTGTAGTAAAGCGAAAAGTTCGCCACTGGTCCAAAACCCTCCTCCCTCTCAAAACGTTTAGTTATTTATGGATGGTCCAGATATACCAGTGCATCTATATCATTCAAAGTGGTATTGCATGAGAAGTGAAAAGTCCACATCAGCGGGCGTTACTGGTACCTTAGGGGCAAGCTAGAGTAAACGCGACGAGCGATGCGGAAAAGAATAACAAACATTTTCAACAAGCTGTCAAATTGCACTGTCGCGACGCGTCGCATCGCACGTCGCGTTTACTCTGGTTTGCCCCTTACAGGAGGCGCCCGAGCACTGACACTTCGCCGTTGAAGCAGTCCTCTCGTATTTTTCCTGTAATCGAAGGCAATACACACCTGCCAAAGCAGCAAGTGTTTCAGCATGTACGTAAAAGGGGAGCACATTTTTCATTATAATTTGGGGTAGGGACACGGCAGGGATTTCCGTCCATCGTCAAAGGGGCTAAATTCAATGAAAGCAACGTCATTTTGCTAGAACTCCACTATAGCAGAATTTGGCAAAAAAAAACCTCTATTTGATCGATATTTGAGACTATGACGATAAGATGAAAATGCCTGCCTGAACCCTACCTCTATTAGAAGCCGTCCCTTTCACAAATGATGAAATCGTGTATTCTTAGTGCGAACATCAGAACACATTAATTTCGAACAAACCGCTTGGATTTTTTCAGGAACGCTCATAAGATTTCCTCTAATTTCCCAGTAATTCCCCCGTGAATTTCTTCAGAGAATTCTTCCAGATTTTCCTTTAAAATTCTTTCAAAAGTTCCTGCACAAAGTACCCCATGAATTCCGCCCAAAAGAGCGTTTTGATGATTTCGAATGAACTCAAGGAAAAATTGGAGATATTCCTGAAGGAACTTCCCGATCACCTAAGAAAACCCCTAAAACTCATGAATGAATTCCTGGAGCAACTTCTGGACGATTTTTTTTGTGGAGACTCTGAAACAACATCTAATAGAATTTCTGCTCATACTCCTTCAATTACTCCTACAAAAACTTTTTCGAAAAATTGCTGGGAATTCCAGTATTTCAACTCAGCAGAATTTCAACTTCTTAAAAACGTTAGGAAACATTCGGGAGGCAATCCTTGGAGAAATGTTTGACCAATACCTACAGGAGCTCGTGATGTAATATTTGGAGGAACTTCTGAAGTAAATTCTAGAAGGACTGCTGAAGGAGTTCTTGGGGAAATTTTTGGAGGAAGTCCTTGAAGAAATCTTGAGAGAACTCATACAATAATTGATAAAGGAACTCCTTGAGAAAATCCCGAATTTTGTTTGGAGGAATTTCTGCATAAAGTATTTCGGAAGAATCATATTCATAGATCAGCTCACCTCACTTCTTGCAACCGGTGACCGGATGTTAGCTTCCGATTCTATAGCGCATGACGACCGGAAGTCGGTGCATTCATTCGCCACGATCTACTCAACTAGTCCAATGGCAGGGGACCTAGCCTAATCTGATTAACCGATTGTCTATGCCCTCGATCCATTCATCATTTTCTGCTTAACCGTTGAGCTATTCAGCTGCCGCCTTGATCGTGGGCTACTCGGATACTCCTTGGCGGTGGATCAATCCGCCTCTGACGAGTAGTTTCCTTACATCGGAAGCCGGACGTGTGCCAAATCGATCCAATGTTTGCGGATGGAGATAGCTTTCGCTTCAATGGTGCCCCGACAACCCATATTCGGTGTGTTCACTCGAAACGAGCTACTCAAGTAGACCCCGGTGGTGGATCTCCGAAAATCGATTTTCAATGTCTCCGCTTTTTTCAGATTCCAACTTATTCGCCATTCAGCTCCCACCTTGATCACGATCGCGAACTTACTCCTCGGCGGATCTTTCTTGTTCCTACGAGGAGTCCGCATGTCCGAACCTGTAGCCTGTTAAGAACTAGGTCAAGTCAAAGTTTAACTCTCTACGAAGTCTGCTAATTCAGACCGACACAATTGGGTCCATCTGACCTTAGTCAAGTTGTCCGTAGCACTTCTCGGCTTCCTTGACCACCAGTTTGATCGGCATCAAGCCGCCGAGTATACATGCTGATGACGCTCAGGCAGATCAGCCTGATGCGTAACGGGTATGCCAGGATAGCGACGTCCGGGCTGGCTTCTACTACCGACTGCCACAGCAACCGCTCTGGGTGGCCGCACAATGGAATCGGGGTTGAGTTGCGTTACTTGTACGGCTTTCTCGTATTTCGGGATAGAAAGTCCACTCATGGCATGGTTGTTTGCCTAGTTTCTGATCGCACATAACGTGCATGATTGTGCTTCATAACACGTGTGCGCTTCACGGTCATCTTCGCCACACCGACTACATAGGTTACTGCTGTCCGGCCATTTGCACGTTCACGATTTTTGTCCCGCTTCAAGGCAGCGGAAGCACTTGTCGACTACCGGTAGTTAATAGAGGCTGACTGGACATACTGGTTAGCCCCAACTGTCAGCATTCCAACTTTGATTACCTGGTTGACGTCGGTGTCCATTAACTTCATCTTGGCAATATGGATTCCCTGTAGTCCTTTCTGCAGTCGGATGGTCGCCTGTGCTATAACCACTCTATCTTGGTCCTTGATGCCCTACGCCTAGGTGAACTTATCCGCTGTCGTGACTTAGTCCAGCTGTTTACATCGAAGGGTCACCTCATCGTGTAGAGCCCTCACTTTTACATCCTCACCTAGGGTTCCTAGACTAGCGCTCCATGTGAGGTACCACCCACCTGTGAGCCCTTGTTTAGGACAAGGATCATCTCGTCCGCTCTAGGCCGCCTTAGGGGCAAGCCAGAAAAACGCGACGTGCGATGCGTTTTCCCTTATGCTGCGAACCTCTTTAGTGTGGACCGCCAACTTCTCAGCTTTGCGAATCGCCTTGAGCGCATTGGCTTAACCATTTAGGACCAAATTTTTTCAAGCGGTATTACCCAGTAAATTTGATACATATGTTCCATTTGTTTTCGTGATTAATAATGGAGAACTGATAAAACAAGTTGAAAAATATGTTTTCGGGATGTACTAGATTATCCAAACTGTCCTTGAGTCCGGAACTTGTAATCTACAGTTACCATGCGAGCCTTTTTTCGTTACTATATGCTTGTATATGTATTCAAAAATATCCATAAAATATACCTAAAGACCAAGAGACATGGTCAGATGGTTTTGTGGTATCCTGGGTCATCCAAACTGTCCTTGATTTCAGAACTTGCGACCTGCAGCCACGAAGCTAGCTTTCGGCACTAGAAGTATGGATTGGGGCCCTCCATAGCCTATCGGAAAGATGCGTGGCTATAAAGCAAGATTATGCTTGGGGCGGGGGGTGTCTGGGTTCGATTCCCGGTGCCGGTCTAGGCAATTTTTGGTTTGGAAATTGTTTCGATATCCCTGGTCATAAAACCCAAGTAGCACACACAACATTTTCCAAAAAGCACTTTGTTTCTATTCAGTTGCTTTAACGGCATTGGAAAAACATCAAAGCACGAAATAGTAGTTTGTGCAACAAGTTGCAAAAAGATGATTTTTTCAGCACGAGTTGCACGTTTATCCAACGAGGCTTGTCGAGTTGGATAAATACTACGAGTGCTGAAAAAATCGAGTTTTGCAACGAGTTGCACACGCTATTTTTTGCAATGACGAAAAATGAACTTTAATTTGATAAATCTGTACCAAAATTGTATAGTCTAATTTACTCAACATGGCCATTCTTGTCAATACATTATTTTGCTGCAGAGAATAATCAGATTCCATCTCACCGTGCCACATTGCATAGTTCGATGAGCCGTGAAGCGATAGATGCACTTGCCTTTGGAACTTTTTGATGTCATGTCCATCAAAGTATTCAATTTATTACGCGACGCAGAGAATACACTATTTGAACACTTCCCCTAGCTTATTCAGCAATATGAAGTCATGTATCTACTGTTCTGATGTTGGTTTTTCAAATGAGTGTTATAATGAATATTATGCAACCCATTTGAGTTGCATAATGTTCATTAAAGCACCCATTTTGTTGGTGGTGGTGCAATCAAGTTACGGGGAAACCGAGTGCGAAACTTCAGAATCGTATGGTTTTTATGGTGAGTCAACATGCAGTCCATTCGAAGTGTTGAATGGTGCTGTGGTAGACTGAAGGGTTATCAATCACAAGATCCATAAATCGAATCCAGTTATATATTTTTGTTTTCTTTTTTCGCTGTAGTATTTTGTAACATTATTGCAATTTTATTGCAATCGAAGGATGTGTCCGTAGGCTCCACCCCTTGCGCTTTTTCAGATTGCATGAGAGTTATATTTGATGGCACATACGCAAAGATTGTTTCTTTCGGAATAGTTGCAACACAGTGAAATGTTCAATAGTGAAACAAGTTGTGCTGCTTGGGAAGTATTATCGTGCTAACTTCATGATATACGAATGCAAAAATGGTAAATTGGCTTAGAAACCTCGTGGTTAATAACTGTGGAAGTGCTTAATGAACACTAAGCAGCGATTGAACACTAAGCTGATTATGGAATCGCAGCAATCTCTGAAGGTGCGCGGTTGTGTTTTCATTTTAAGCTGTCTGATTTTCTGATTTTCTTGTCTCATTTTTTTAATTCGGTTGGAGAAGAACCTGAAGTGATAATGTGTAGAAATAACAATGTTGTGTTTAGAAGAGTGGACCGACTTTTGTGAAGTGGAAACAATCGAATAACGACAAATGGCTGAAAATTGACCCTTTGGACTGGTGTTCCTGGTAACAGATGGTTTTCTGTTTGTCTGTAAAGTGAATGGCAACCATATCCCTGTGGTCAACGAGCAGTAAAGATGAATTTGGTGAGATCTTTCAATTATACCTGTGTTATCCAGTACCGTTCCGAGATTCAAAATGACCATCTCCGGACTTCTATCGATTAGATGCTTATGGGATACATTACATTAATAAGGTTTAAAACATCGAAAAAAAAAATCTTAGATTAGTTTGTACATCACGCTCAAAACAGTTATTGCATACTAGGTCTACGGAAACGTACACTTATTACGTTATCACTGCTATTTTCATACGCTTGATATATATAGAAAAAAATATATAAAAAAATAATTTGTATGACTGTGGGGGAAAACCTTGGGGAAAACCCTGAAAATTTGCTTACGTAATCGGTGGACTATCCCTACCAGCAATAATCTCGTAGTGCTTGTTGGTTTTAATTTTCTTCTACAGGGGTCGTACACTAATTACGTAAGCACTTATGGGGGGAGGGGGAGTCTGCCGTTTTCTTACGCTCCATATAAATAAAAAATATTTGTATGGGAAAAATCTTACATGGGGGGAGGGGGTGTTGAAAAACCCAGAAAAAATGCTTACGTAATTAGTGTACGGACCCACATTGTTAGCAATCTTATATGTATAAAAAGAAATTGATGCCATCACACGGTTAAACTGTTGCTACTACCTAGCTTCTGTAACGATCGTGCAACAGTACAATCAAGTTTAAAGCCCTCAGTACACTGTTTGTCATGATGACAAATATTTGTCAAGTTTATCCGTTTATTTATCAAATATCAAATATTTGTCAAGTTTATCTTTCAACGACAAACTTGAACCTTCTATTATCTTATAAACTTCAATAAATCGCCCCGAGCTTGAATAAATTTAAAGTTATCCTTGGAGCAAACTTGCCGTATAGAAGAAATAACAAGAAAAGAACTCTTTCTATTAAGGCTGGATAATTTTTGTTATATCTGTTTAATTATGGTAAAATGTTTGTACACATTACGAACATAATATTCAAAATAATCATTACATTACCATACACCAACACTCGACAGTTCAACAGGACAGCTATTTTATGTCATATGATTTTTTTTTTCTTCAAAATACTGTATTATTGACTATATTTATTGTTTATATCGTATCAATAGAATGCATCATATTCATAACATTAAATTCGTTGTATTGTGTATTCGGACTACAAGCTTTGTTTCGTGATATGGAACAGTTGAGTGTGAATAGTGATAAAGTGAAAAGTGAAAAACAAAATAGTGTTTTATTCAGGAAAAAGTGCTTATTGAAAGTGCCCTAAGTGTCATGTGTGTCCAAATTAGTGAACCTGAACATGAGTTACATCAAGAACATGGGAAGCAACAAAGGACAATCAGCGATATGGACAATGAAATTGGTGAACTCGTTTCTGTTTTTAATTACTTATTACTTTTTCTTTTGATTTTTAACCTCAAGAACATTTGAATTATTCATTGTTTCCCACGCAGAGATATGTTTGAAGGGTTTTCCGTAGTCTTTTGCCGTTTTATGGCATGCAACACATTCTATGTTATTCATACATTTGAATTTTGTCGATCTTTTTTTCTGCATAGATCTTTTTAGATCTGTGAATAACTTTTCTCGAACAAAATCGATTTTGTGGATTAAAATAAATTTGACATTTTGTATTCGAGTTTTACCAAGATCTCTCGATCTTACAGCTGTATGGGAAGACTTCATTTTCAATTTGTGTCGGATCTCACAATAAGTTTGAAGCAATAGGTTGATCCGATGTTTCGATGGAGTAATTTCCGAATACAACTAACTTTGATTCAACCAAAGTACAGACTGTTATTGGCTTTCCTCAATATTCCTATTTTCTCGATAAAATTGTCTGTGATTGTAAAGTTACATATTGATTTTCGCTTATTACTAAGGGCATATATTAATATGAGTTCATAATTTCAATTGGGATCGCATAAGGGGAAGGGAAAATTAATATATTTTATATTCTTTCTCGTTTCAGAGAGCGAACAATGGCGCTTAAACCTAGGCTAATTAGCCAGGGCAAGTTTAATAGCTTCGCCCCATCCCAGGACAATTAACAATGGAGTGACAAAAATTTCTCAGCATGGTCACTCCCAACGTCTGTTTAAACGCATTATATCATTTGCTTATGATGATATTCCTCAACTATATTCCCTACCAACCATCCAACTCCTTGACATCTATGAGGGCGTCGGTGAGTCGCTGGCCTCTCGTTAAGTAGATGTCATATCATCATTTCCTTCCCTTCCTTAGTAACAGAGAAGATGGGCGTGGCCGGCAATGGTAGCTTTCATGCTTTATCATTTTTGACCCCCAATTGGGTTGCTATTAAATCCCAAATAGTAATCCATAAGCAGTTGGGGTAAGAAAGTTAAAGAAAATACATGACAGCTATCAGTATGCAATCTACGAAATACTCTGTTACAACGCAACGCAACGCAACGCAACTAAGCAGCGATTGAACACTAAGTAATGGATATAATTGAATTCATATTGAAGCTTTGAGTACATGAAAAGAGTTTCTAAGCAGCTGTAGATCTCAAGTCCCGATCTCAAGGACAGTTTGGATTGCTGTAATGGATATAATTGATGTAATGGATATAATTGAATGCATACCGTCGTGTGGGGCTTCTTTTGACAAATCAGGGGCTACTTTGGACATTTTAGAACAAGAATTATAACGCAAATTACTATAAAATTATCATTATCATCAATCGGGTGTCTTGTTGATAGTTGGATGGCAACTTTCTGTTTTAAATTTGGTATTTTTTCCGTTTATTTTTCTCAAAAAATCAGTAGCCCCCGGAGTCAAAAGAAGCCCCGCACGACGGTATTGAAGCTTTGAGTATCGAGAAATGATTTTCTTGCAGCTGTAGATTTTTAGTCCTGAATGTTTGGATGGCCTAAGACGTCCAAGTAAGTTAAAAAATAGTTTATTGTACATCACAGTAACTCTACGGATACGTTTGAATAAAAATCTAATTTTGAAACAATACAATCCGCAGCCAATACACCTAAATTTTTCTCATTCGTAACTTCACCGTGTTCATGACGCCCCAGGTTGTAGGGCCGTGGTCGCCCATGCCTGAAAGTTTTCCCTGATATGGAAGTTAACTTTCAGCAATTTTGCTGAAGATAGTGTTCCCTTTTATCCATCGTGTGATTTTATACACAAATTTTTCTATTGGGGTCATGGGCCGGAAAGGGTTAAGCCTCTTTCTCTGTTTTAATAAGCTGGTAAAACGTATCCTGAGTGAAACCTTTCCGGAAATGTGGGCTTGTTTTCAAAAAAACAGTTTTCTGAAAAAATATTTAAAGGGATATATGAACGTAAAAAAATATTGGAAAAATAGCAATATTAGCTAGCAAGATACATCCATATAGGACATTTATCTTGGGATAAGCACATCAAGAAAATCGCTGGGAAAGTTCCACCAATGTGCGGAGTTATGAAACGAATAAGTAGCTTTGTGTGTAATGTGTGTGTAATTACAATTTAACTCCCATTGTCTGGCAGTGGCATATGGATAGCATATTTGTGCAGCCATTTTATTTAAATTATTGCAAGAATCTTAGATCCGGGAGCTAGAAGGTGATAGCTCTACTGCAACTCCTATATCCCATTTCAAGAAGGCAAGCATTCCGAAGCTATTTTTTTCCAATTTCGTTTATTTGGTAGGCTCAGGCGTGTATAACACTTTACGGAGCCACGTTTCTTTGAGATATGTACAATCGACATAATCTTATTATTAAATTAGTAAGAGAGGGAAATAAGCCAACGTACTCGTGGTGACTCGAGGTTAGGTTTACAATGTTTAAGGATGGACGGGGATTAGGATTCGGGAATCAGGGAATCATCATAATCAAGGAATTTCAGCAGCTCATCCGGTCATTTGGCGTCGGGGACGATGTGGTGTGTCGTCGTGCTCGAAGAATGGTTCGAATGGGAGCATCATCTGGAAGGCCAGAGCTACGGCGCCTTACAGGACAGAAAGACAGAGACAAAACAAAAAACTTTGAAGAAAAATAAAAAACATAACAAAAGTTTTAGACTTTTATGTCAGAGGAACAAAGAAAACTATAAATGGCTTGCATATAGACCACATCACGATCCCCCAAAACACCTCTTATCTCCTGGAAGGTTGTTTACCTCGGGCCACTAGGGTATCCAATAATTGCTCTCTGGAGACGTCGTTTTCCGAGCAGAACCAAACTACGTGATCGATGTCATCATAACCGGCTCCGCACCTACATAAGTTGCTATCGACAAGGTTTATTCTGTACAGATGTGCGTTTAGTGAATAGTGATTAGACATAAGTCTCGACATCACGCGAATGAAGCCTCGACTTAAGTCCTCACCTCTGAACCACGCTCGCCCAGAAACTTTTGGAACTATAGAAAATAGCCACCGTCCAAGTTCGTTGTGTGTCCAATTTCTTTGCCAACTTTGAAGAGTACTCTGACGGACTAATGGGAAAAACTCGTTGCTCGAGAATTGTCTATCATAAACCTCACCTTCCTGTGCGCCCACCTTTGCCAGCGAGTCTGCCTTCTCATTGCCGTAGATTGAGCAGTGAGAAGGGACCCAAACAAAGGTAATCTTGAATGATCTTTCGACCAAAACACGCATCTGCTCTCTTATGTTTGTAAGAAAGTAAGATGCGTGCTTAACAAGTTTCATCGACCGGAGTGCCTCGATAGAACTAAGACTATCCGAGAAGATGAAATAATGGTCTACGGGCTGATTGGAAATTATCCCCAAAGCGAAGTTAATTGCTGCCAGCTCAGCAACATAAACCGAACACGGTTCCTGAAGTTTTCGGAAGGTGGTTGAAGTTACATTGAAAACACCAAAGCCAGTGGATCCGTTAATGCGAGAACCATCAGTGAAATATCTGTTGTTGCAATTGACATGTTCATATTTTTCAGAAAAATGGAGGGAATTGAAAGATTTCGAAGATGATCTGGTATTCCTTGAATAGCGTGTTTCATGGACAGATCGTATTCAATTGAGAAACTGTCATTGGTGAAGTCAACTCGAGGGGAGTATAACATGGAAGACAAAGATCTGACGATATGTAGTTGAGATAAACTCTTAAGAATCTTGACCGATGAACCAGTTCAAGCATATTATCGAAGTTGTGTAAGGCAAGTGTGTTACTTGTTCCACATTTGATTAGCATTCTTAATGAGAACTCCCAGTAACGGTGCTTTAAAGGAGTGACTCCAGCAAGCACCTCCAGGCTCATGTTATGCGTTGAATGCATACAGCCAAGGGCAATACGCAAACAACGATATTGAATTCGTTCCAATTTAATTAGGTGGCAATCAGCTGCTGAGAGGAAGCAGAAGGAGCCGTACTCTAAAACAGAGAGAATAGTCGTTCTATATAGTTTGATAAGGTCTTCCGGGTAAGCACCCAACATGTTCCGGAGATAGAACGTAAAAAAGGATCCTTTTCCGGCATTTCTCTATCAAATACTCAATATGAAGTCTCCAGGTGCATTTAGAATCAAACACGACCCCAAGGTATTTAGAAGATAAAGATTGGTTGATGTCATCATTCAACAGTTTTAGTTTTAGTTGAGCATGGTACCGCTTCTTAGTAAACACAACTAACTGAGTTTTTGCGGTGAAAACTCGATCCCCAAATGTCTGGCCCAAACAGTCAGATTATCTAGGGTACTTTGCAATGGTCCTTGCAAGACAGCTGCACTTGGACCTCTTAGAGAGACCACGGCATCATCTGCAAGTTGTCTGAGCGTGCATTGTCCTTCCAAACAGTTGTCAATATCTTTAACATAGAAATTATAAAGCAAGGGACTTAACCATGATCCTTGGGAAGGCCCATGTAGCTATTTCTGGAAGTTGTCAGAGTGCCGAGTGTGAAATTCATTTGTTTTCTGACAACAAATTGTACAAGAAATTGTTCAAAATAACGGGTAATCCACTACTGTGCAGATTGTCTGACAGTACTTCTATGGAAACTGAATCAAAAGCGCCCTTAATATCCAAGAATACTGAAGCCAATTGCTCCTTGTGCGCAAAGGCCAGCTGAATATCTGAAGAGAGCAACGCTAGACAATCGTTTGTTCCTTTACCTTTTCGAAAACCAAACTGAGTATTTGACAGTAATGCATTTTGCTCGACCCAATGGTCGACTCTTGAAAGGACCATTTTTCCAATAACTTTCTCATGCATGATAGCATGGCAATCGGTCGGTATGAATTGTGATTAGACGCTGGCTTCCCAGGCTTTTGAATAGCTATTACTTTGACCTATCGCCATTCAGGTGGCACAATGTTGTACTCCATGAAACAGTTGTACAAGTCAAGTAATCGTCTTTGCGATATCTGGGAGGTTTTAAGAAGATTGAATTTGATGTTATCGCATCCCGGAGCAGTGTTATTCGATGAAAGAAGAGACATAGAAAGTTCCAGCATTGTGAATGGTCCACCCAAAGAACCGGGATCATTGACTGATTCTCGAAATAGCGGTTCTGCTGGTACGGAGTCTGGGCAGACCTTTTGCGAAGTTGAATATCCATCGATTGGAGTATTCTTCACTCTCATTGGTGGAAATGCGGTTCCGCATGTTGCGGGCCGTTTTCCAAAATGTTGTCATTGAGGTTTCTCGTGATAGTCCCTCGACAAAACGTCGCCAGTAGCTACGTTTTTAGCCTTGAGAAGATTTTGATCTTTCTTTCAAGCCTCAAATACTCTTCGAAAAGCTCAGACCTTCCGTGTTTACGGAAAGCCTTGAAGGCATCAGATTTCTCGGAATACAACTTAGTACATTCATCATCCCATCCAGGAGTGGCTGGTCTTCTTATGACAGATGTACTTGGAACGCGTCGTTTCTGAGCTTCTAGTGCGCTTTTATGAATCAATTCGGTAAGGAATCGATACTCATCCAGTGGCGGAAGAATATCAGTTGATTCAATACCAATTTTTACCGCCGATGCAAATTTTTGCCAGTCAATGTTCTTCGTGAGATCGAAAGGAACATTAACTGGCTCAGATTCTTGATAGCCATTTTTAATGGTGGTGGCTATCGGCATATGGTCACTACCGTGGGGATCTTGGTTAATCTTCCACGTGCAATCTAACGATAGTGAATTAGAACATAAAGACAGACCATACGGCTTTGTTGACCATTTGGTTCTATTCGAGTTACTTCACCAGTGTTCAAAATATTCAAATTGAAATCGTCACACAAATCATAGAAAATAGGCGCTCTATACCCTAGCAGCACACATGTTTCACATAGGTTACTGCAACTCTTTTGTGGCCAGGTTTAGTCACATGCAAGTTGCTGAAACCATCTTTGTCTGAATTGTGCTACTTGGGTAATCGTCATACGTTTCGCCCCATCCAATACCATGTGCGTTCATATCACCCAATATCAATACTGGAGATGATAGAAGGGAGACTGCGCTCCAAAAATGTCGACGATTAATAGAGGCATTTGGAGGAATGTACACTGAAGCTATGCAAAGATCTTTATTCTTCACATTTACTTGGCATGCGACGATTTCTAAGCCGGGAACAGTCGGAATGGGAATTCTGTAGAAGGAGTAGCCGCTTTTGATCCCCAAAAGAACGCCACCATAATGATCATCCCGATCTTGGCGAATAATGTTAAAATCGTGGAAGTTGATTTCATCTTCAGAAGAAAGCCATGTTTCACAGAGAGCAAATATATCGCAATCGGAGTTGCGAATCAAAAACTTAAACACGTCCAATTTATTTTTAGACTATGACAGTTCCACTGCAGCACAGTGATTGTATCTTGTATGGCCGTATTATCCATCGAAAGATACAATTTCTGCAAGAAGGGGCCATGAAACAGTCAATTGCTTCAGATAACTTTCTACTGTTGGAATAAAGAGGTCAATGATTGGCCTCAATGAATCCGGAATATTGAAAAGATTTAAAAAGCGGTCCACGAGGTCCTTAAAGGATATCAATCCTCGCTTGGACGAGATTCTCTTTTCGGAAGTGCGAGTAGCATTTTCCTTTTCATTGATAATCCTAGCCGGATGTTTCTTAGGAACATCGGTTTTAGGCAATGGCGGGAATGTCTTAGAGCAGCAGGGATCTGCAGTGAAGACTGGTTGCTTCGGGATTTTAAATAATCCCCCATTGCCTTCAGATTTTGCCAAGCCTTTATGGATGACTTTTGTTTTCTTACGGCGCGATCCCGGTGAAGACGGTTGCTTCCTCTTTTCGGGCGCGTGTACCTCCGAAGAATCATCCATATCGGCTGCGTCAGAGTCCGATTCATCAATGGAGATGGAATCATAATAGTCACTTACTTGAACGGTAGCTGAAAAAGCAGTCTTTGCGGTGGCAGTGGCGGATGTGTCTTGCGCTTTAACCATTTCCGCATAAGACTGCTTGGAGCGCTGTACCAACGAGCGCTTCACTTTTTGGGTGCGTCGTTTGTACACCGGGCAATCTTGCAAACCATGGGCAGGATCCAAACCACAATAAGCACATTTTGTGGCTTGTTGCTGGCAGGTATCCTCCGATGTCTTTGGAAACATTTACCACAAAGTGGTTTGTTGTCACAAACTCGGCAGTGTGACCTAATTGTTTGCAGTTGGTACAATTAAATACCCTTGGTACAAACAAACGCACCGTAAACAACATATTCTCGATATCTACATATTTTGAGATCATCGAACCGGCAAACGTCACCCGAAGCGAGCCTGACTTAGCATATACCTTTTTACCATCTACTGTGGTTGCTGAATGCAATTCCTTGCAGTCCAGGATATCCACGGTAGATTGCAGAACATTCTTTAAGCGACCTTTCCCTGCAAGCACATCCTTGCAAGTTAAGCTCGCTGCGTTGATCACACCTTCTATTTCGACCTCCCGCGAGGACATAAACTAAATATTCAATGTTGTACGCCCTGTCGCCAGCAATTTCATTCGCCACCTGGTATGTAGGTGCGGTGATGCGTAGCTTGTTTCTGTTGATTTGATTGAATTCAAGCTTCGTAAAACGACGCGTCAAGTCTCGTTTGATGCCGAGAAAATCTAGGCTTTTCGCTTTCTGCCGAAAGTAAACAACCCAAGGGCCAGGCGAAGATGCCTGGTAAAACCGTGTGCGAACCTCTTTTGGTGGCTCACCACCTCCCATAGTCTCTGCTTCCATTCTCACCCCGAGAGGTGGAAGGACAATTCTGTCTTATACTAACTTAAAACTATTAGCAAATCAGAAAAAAATAATAAGAAAAAAAACTAATTCAATTGATTTCAATCAGTCCCACTCCAAAGGAGAACAATAAAACAAAATCTGCCACTTATCTGTCCTGCTGCTGTAGGTAGCAGCAGAAACAATAACCTGCTTTACTGGGGTCGCCAGAAGCGGCTGCTTCGCACGCCTACAGTGATCGCCTTGGATCCGTAGGTAGGCACCACACAATAGACTCGCACTACCGAACAACACCCGCGATGAGACACAGCACACACGTCTGGCTCGTTCGAACTATCGGCACGGAATGAATTCCGAAGCTATAGTCGTGTACAATAAGCCCCGCATGATTACATCTACATACCATAAGGATATCTGAGGTGTATTCACACTTCCTGAATCAAAAACAAATCCTTTTGATTCTGGCGCGTATTTAGTAATAAAAGATAATAATCGCAGTTTATCAATAAAGGCTTACCAATTTTTCCAAATCAACCTGACGCTGAACATATTTGTGCATTTTCATTGGCTTGATCGAGTTATTAGCAAGGGCATTACCCTTGTTAACAATCGATCACATTCGCTTGCACAAACATGTGTGCATCTGTAGCACTTTTTATGCACTATCTGAAACGAATGAGTAGATTTGTGTCTAGAAAAGCTCTACTGATAGCATAGCATAGCATAGCATAGCATATGTGATTGTACAAATCGTGGGTGGCTATACAATGCTCAATTGAGCAATCTACTGTATATTGTCGCAAATTGGTACTTGGGATTAGTACCTTTTCCTATACAGTAGCAGTTGTATACCTGGCCACGTCCTTACAATCACGGAAGGAAGGGAAGGAATGTTAGTTCAACATCTACTAGTGAAGATGCAGGGAACCCATACTACCTTCATAGGTGTCTCGGGAAGGAAAATTTGTGTTAGTGGGAAAGGTGAATAATAGGGAGCTCTATTCGACAATATAGAGCGTTTGTCAATAACAGTATATCCTGTAAAAATAATAAAATATATTCATCAATTTACTTACGAACCGTCCTAAAGAAAAACAAAACAAAACACAAAATTTCGGCAAATCGCGCGATCGTTCTGCCGTCCGAAACAAGAGCCAACACGCACTGAACTCTTGTGTCTAGAAAAGCTCTACTGATGTTCTATTTTGCTCATATTCATTCACATTTGAATTATTTGATTATAGTGTGGGGTTTACGGGCAACCGAGATCTTGAACTCCTAAGTTGACCATTTTGTATGAAAACACCAAGTGGGAACTTTATTATGCCTTCCAGTGTAAGATTATAAATAATACCAATAAAACAAACAGATCAGGAAATAACCAAATATTTAAAATTATACTCAATGACTCCTGAAGGTGATCTTCGATCTTGAATATGAGATTTAAGATGATTATACCACAAAGCCACAAATCGGCCATCTTGGAAAGAACGTCCTTTTTGCCAAAGTTTTTCAAAAGAACGTGTTAAGAGAACCATAATCACCTATGCTGTAGGGGAAGTGGGAGTAGCACGCCCATAGGGGTTAAAACGCGCCACCCCTGAATAAGGTTAAATGGGGATATTTGATTATTTTCAATAGTCTATACGATAAAGCAATGAAAAATATTGCCATTGGATACATATATTTCATGATTTTTCTCTAGTTATACATGAAAAACTCGAAAAAACGATTTTTGCGTGTTTTGATGCAATTCTAGCTCGGTGGAATTTAGTCTTTCTGTCGCTGTTATACATTGATAAATTAATAATTGAGCCATGAGCCATGCTGCTTACTCGTGTTCTTTATGTTCCACACGAAATCGTCGTCAAAAATGGTTTTAAAACGATTTTATGGGCCTTCAAACTTCTGAGGTCGGTGTGGGGCATTACGCCCATGCTCATTCCGTATGACCGAAACAGCTGAAACATTCGGTTAATTGCCTTAATGTAGGCAATTAAAATGAAAATCAGTACGATAAGCACATGCGCGTTTTAACCCATCCACTGGCGCATCTCAGCCCGCATTGTTTCAAAATCATTTTTTTTTCGGGTGCTTTTAAAATCAAATTTCTGTGCAATAAAATGGACAATTAGATATCTGTTATCGATAGTCAGTCGCAGATATGCTGTTCTTCAGTATGCGCTGATGAAAACTGGCTGAAATGGTGGTTTTCATTGATAAAAATGGCATTTTCCTTAACGTGGGCGTCCTACCCCCAGTTCCCCTACACTCAACTTAAATTTCAGATCTGTACAAACATTATAACGCTTGATTTTAATTTGAAATTGGAAATTCACCACGGGATCAATTGTAAAATCAGCTTATTGGCCACAGTTGAGGCACAGACAAACAGACGTAACACTACAGAAATTACCATCGACCATGATTTCGACGATCAATTTGAATTTAATTGCTTGCACATTTCACAACTAGAGGCGCTACCATGAGCGTAGCCAGTATTTCGAGAAGGGGGGCCAATATTTTTGGTCTTCTAAATCGTAGTTTTATAAAAACACATGAATATTAACAAATGAAACCAAATTCAAACCAAATCGAAACAATAATGGATTTAAAAATGCGTGATTGCTCATCAGATATTTTTAAATAAAGTGAGAAAAATATTAACGAACTTAGTATTCAGAAAGAATATAAAATCGGCTATAACAATTATTATAAAAATCCTGCATTCTTCCATAAGTTTAAGAAAACTAGAACCATACATCTGAATTTCTAAACAAATCCTCTCTGAAATAATATTTATTATAAAATAGGCAGAAAATCAATATGCTAGCTTTCTCCAGGAATTCCTTTAATAATTGCTCCTGGCATTCTATCCGAAATTCTATCAGGGATTCTTCAGGAATGCCTCCAGCAACTTCTTCGACAGTGTCTTCAGGAATTCCACCATAAATTTTGCCGGGAATTGATCCGAAAATTCCACCATTATTTACTCCAAGAAAATCTTCACGAACTTCTTTATAAGTTCTGCAGAATTCCCTGCAATAATTCAAATTATTTCGTGCTGCTTCCCCTAATTTTTAAAAATAAGAATATTCCGAGGAAATCTTCGAATTTCTTGTGTAAATTCCATAAAATTTTCCGTGAATTGCTTCGAATAATTTCTTGTGAAAATTTCAAAGAATTTCTCCAGGAATTCCACCGGAAATTTATACAGAAATTATACCGAAAATGGAATCAACAATGGAATTTTCGGAGGAATTACTAGATTAATTCGAGATGAAATCCTGAAAGAATTCCGGTGGAAACTTCAAGATTTCCACTGGGAGATCCTCCAGGAGTTTCTCCGAAAATTCCACCTGGAATTCTTCCAGGAGCTCAACCGGCATTTCCACCAAGAACTTATCTAGGATTTCCTTCGATAATTATTCCGGTAGTTCTATCGGCAGTTCCTCTGAAAATTCTTCCGGGAATTTCGGCAGAATTGGTATTTATTTAGGCTTCTTCAGGAATTTATATAGATTTTCCACCAGAATTTTCCTCCGAGAATTTCTCTGCGAGCTCCTCAGGGAATTCTCCGGGAGGTCCTCTGATGATGATGATGGTTCAACTACAAACCCCAACAAAGGTTTCAGCTAGACGAGATTTGTCTATAAGATGAATTCTCTTGTTTCCGAGAATGCTTCTGGTAGTTTCCCCGGGGTTCCTTTGAAAATTCTCCTTTGAAAATTCTTCAGAAATTCTTCCAGAAAATTCTTTTGAGAGTTCCTCCGGGAATTCCACCAGCAATTCATCCGGGAGTTCCACCAGAAGCTATTCCAGGAAATTATTCAGGCTTTATCCAGGAAATCATTTAGGTTTTCTTCAGAAATTAAGCTGGAAATTCCTCCCGAAGTTCTTCCGATAGTTTTTCTGGAAGCTCATCCGGGATCATCTTCTAGGAGTTCCTCCTGAAATTCCTCCGGGAGTTCATGTGGGAGAGCTTACGGGCGCCGATCTTGCAGGTCCTTCTGGAACTCCTCCGGGAGAGTCACCATCAGTTTCTACTAAAATCCCTCCGGGAGTTTCATGGCAGTTTCTCCGAGTGTTTCTCTGAAAAGGAACTCCCGGAGGAACTCCCAGGGTAATTTCCGGAGGAACTCCCGGGGGATTTTCTATAGGAATTTCCGGAGAAATTATCAGAGGAATTCTCGGAGGAGCTGCCGGTGGAATTTCTGGAGGAATAATTTCCGGAGGAAATCCTGGAGGAACTCTCGTAAGAATTCTCCCAAAGGAACTTCCGTAAGAATTCCAGGAGGAGCTCCTGGAAGAATTCTTAAAAGAACCTCCCGGTGGAGTTCCCTTAAGAACTCCCAGAGAAATTCTCCGAGGAACTTCTGGAGGAATTTGTAGATAAATGTCTAAAGAAATGCTAAATGAATTCCTGGAAGAAAGCCTGATTGAATTCCCAGAAGGAACTACTGGTGGAACTTCAGAGGAACATCCGGTGGAATACCCTAGAGGAAGAGAAAAATATTTCTGAAGGAAGTTCCGAAATCCCATTTCCCGTGAAATTCTGCCAAATATCGTCCAGGAATTTGCTGTGAAGTTCCTGGAGGTATTACTGGAGAATTTCTTGAAAAACTCCTGGAAGAACTCCCGGAGGAACTCCCACAAGCACTTCCGGAGGAATTCCCACATGGAAGTCCTGAAATAACTCTTAGAGAAGTTCCTAAAGGAATTTCTGAAAAAATATCTGAAGGAATTAAATAAATATACCAGGAGGAATTAATGCAGAAATTCCCAGATGAAATCCTGAAAGTATTCCCTGATGAATTGCTGAAGAAAATCCCTGCGGATTGTTCTGAAGAAATTTCTGGAATAACTCTTGGCAGATATCCGAGTAAATTCTGAGTGAAGTCCGGAAGGAATTCCAGTACACTTCCGCGGAAAATCTCCCGGAGAAATTCCTGAAGGATTTCCTGGAGAAGAACCTGAAGAAACTTCCGAGAAAAAACCTGTTAGAATTTCTGAGGAAATACTTGGACGAATTCCAGGAGAAATTCATGAAGATATTTCTAGAGGATTTCTTGAAGGATATTCTGAAGTAATTGCGAAAAGAATTCCAGATTAGAATGCTAGATGATTTCGCTATGGAATGTTTGGAGGTATTCCTGTAAAATTTCCTGGAAGTAGTCCCGGAGGAATTAAAGGAAGAGTTCCGAGAGGAATGCCCGGAGAAGTTCCTAGAAGAATTTCCTAAGGAATTTCTTATAGATTTACAAGTGAAATTATGGAGCTAAATCGGAGGATTTCCGTCATAAATTTTTGAAGAAACTTCTGGTAGAATTTTGGGAAGAAATTCCGTATGTATTCTTGACGGAACTCTCGAATGCATTCCTGAAGGAAATGCCGGATTCTTCCTGAAGAGAGAATAGCCGAAGTAATATCTAGAATTAAATCTTGCAGAGAAGAAAAGAAATCTTCAAGGAATTTCCTCGTGAATTTCCTAAAAAAAAATTTAGTGGGGGGTTTCTAGATAAGGAAGAATTACAATTACATGAGAAGGATTTTCGAAAGATTTTCAGAGAAATTTGTGAATTACTTTCCGGAGGAATTCAGAAGTTCCCAGGGGAGCTTCTAGAAGGATTTCAAGGAGAGTTTTTGTTTCTGGAAATGTTTCTGGATGCCCTAATAAGTTTTGGGCAGGGTTTCGACTTTTCGTTTCAATGAAACCAAAGCAATCGTTTTTCGGGCCAAGGGAAAATCTTGTTTCGTTGTTTATGTTGAGGATCATCTCTCACCCATCAATCTTTTCTCTAGAATTAGCATTGGAAGATGAACGAAATTCTTGCCTATTAGATGAAAATCCTTTCTCGTTTCATTGCTTTTACCTCTCACTCACTTTTCGCGAGAATTATCGCAGAACAATTACAAAATTGTATGGCCGCGCCGGGATTCGAACCCAGAACAGTAACAATAATAGCTGTTGGGATGCGCTTACTTTAGCCACACCACCACGCTATCTGTATGAAAGTGTTAAGTTATTTGTTCCACATAAGCTACTACCATTTGCATTGATGATGCCACGAAAAGACTCGAATATGAAAGAAAAAGAGCCAACCAACGTTTAGCGGCAATCGAAGTGAGCCTCCAGGCGATTTCTCCCCGAAAACTTTCGTGAGGGAAAATCATGTGCTCCTGAGATTGAGTGGGCCTTACGAACCCTGGTTTTGGGAATCTTTTGAATTTCAACCACCTATTTCTGTATATGATTGGATCGTAAAGTGCACATGTTTGGGGGAATTCATTTCAGTACCCGTTCAATCTTTCCACAATTTAGGGGGGGGGGCGACTGCCCCCCTGCCCCCTCTGGCTACGCCCTTGGGCGCTACCGTCGTAATCCTTCGAGTTTGACAGCGCCTTCTGGTGATAATGTCATATGAAACTTTTTTTTGTGCAAGGTTTTGTGTGACATCCACGCAAGATGGTGGTAGAAGAGTTTAACGATGGATTTTTCCAGAAAAATGTTCAGATTGTTACGTCTGTTTGCCTGTGGTTAAGGGCTACGATCAGGTAAACTGCAAAGGACACTGCTGAGTTTGGCTCCCGAAATATATCATGATGGCCGCTACTCCGCTAGCTCAATATTCACTATCTGATGTACTCTTGATGATACTAGGGTAATTGATCCAATAGTCGTGGGTGTTCCCATAGTTGCGGTAGTGTAGTTTTTGCCAAAAATACGCAAAGAACGCAGCAGCCCATATTATGTATCAATTAGTTGACTTGTCATTACATGTAAGAGATTGAAACAGTTTTAGATTTTCTTAAAAATCGGTAAAATATCACTGAAATGCTTTAATTCATTCTTAGCTTTGTATCAATAGTTGCGGTAGTATTCCTACAGTTGCAAGTCCCGTATAAAAACAAAAATATACAAGATGAGCGTTCGAATGCGCCATTTAGGTGAGCGAAATAAACTATAGTTTCTGTGCAAGAGAACGAACAGTGGGGGAACGTTATTTGCTCCTCCACCATTGGGTCATTTACCCTAGCCCTAACCAAAGTCGTCGACCAGTTTAGTTACAGCAATATGGTGGAAATGCGCTGCTGGGAAATTAGAGAGCCTTCTATTTTTATATGTCTAGGTATAATTATATTTTCTAACTTTGGAAAACTCTAGCAGCAAAAGAAAATTTTGGCAACGAAATTAATTTGCTATCATCTATATGTGTTGACTACTTCGAGGTAATCGATTTTTTTTTTTTTTTGTTTATTAATTTTATTTGCTAATTATCTAATACATGCATTTATCTCTTAGACTAGGTGTTCCGTGTTTTCTTAACACTATCATCCTTATTTGCTATGTTACGCTTTTAGATATTATTAATACATTTCAATTGCCTCTGGCGATTACGATATTTCCTCTGGTTGAATTAAACCATGTAGGAATTACAATGTTTTCTACTTAAACTAAACTTAACCTAATTTATACTAAGGGTACAAGAGCTAATCGTTGCAATAGAAGATTGCAACGATTTTTATCTAAAATTGGAAATTATTTTGTTGGACATTTGTTGCAATGTCTCAATATTAGAAATTCTATGAAGTTCATTGGTACTATACCACGGAGGTAACTTCAGAATCATTTTCAAAATTTTATTTTGAATCCTCTGAAGTGCCTTCTTTCTGGTATTGCAGCAACTAGTCCATATTGGCACAGCATACAACATGGCTGGTCTAAAAATTTGTTTGTAAATCAAAAGTTTGTTCTTAAGACAAAGTTTTGATTTTTTGTTATATAAGTGGATATAGACACTTAATATATTTATTACATTTGGCTTGAAGGCCTTCAATGTGATTTTAAAAGTTAATTTTTGATCTAGCAGAAGTCCTAAATATTTAGCTTCGCTAGACCAATTAATTGGAACCCCATTCATAGTGACAATATGTCTGCTAGAAGGTTTCAAATAAGAAGCTCTCAGCTTATGTGGGAAAATTATAAGCTGAGTTTTGGAAGCATTCGGTAAATTTTCCATTTTTGCAAGTAAGTGGAGAAAATATCCAAACTTTTTTGCAATCTACTACAAATGACACGAAGGCTTCGCCCTTTGGCTGAGAGACCTGTGTCATCTGCAAACAAAGATTTTTGACACCTGGTGGTAAATCAGGTAAGTCAGAAGTAAAAATGTTATACAATATGGGCCCCAGTATGCTGCCTTGGGGACACCAGCTCTAACAGGTAATCTATCAGATTTAGAATTCTGATAGTTTACCTGCAGTGAGCGATCTGATAAATAATTTTGGATCAGTTTAATAATGTACAGAGGAAAATTAAAATTCATCAATTTTACAATCAAACCTTCATACCAAACACTATCAAATGCTTTCTCTATATCAAGAGGAGCAACTCCAGTCGAATATCCTTCAGATTTGTTGAGCCGAATTAAGTTCGTAACTCTTAATAACTGATGAGTGGTTGAATGCCCATGGCGAAAACCAAATTGCTCATCAAAATAGAATTGTCATTAATATGAACCATCATTCTATTTAAAATAATCTTTTCAAACAGTTTGCTTATTGAAGAAAGCAAACTGATTGAAGCGATAACTAGAAGCCTCAGCTGGATTTTGTCCGGCTTCAAAATTGGAACAACTTTGGCGTTTTTCCATTTATCTGGGAAGTATGCCAAATGAAAACATTTGTTAAGTAAATTAACCAAAAAGGATGAAGAGCTCTCAGGAAGTTTTTTGATGAGTATGTAGAAAATACCATCATCACCCAGGGCTTTCATATTTTAGAATTTTCTAGTAATAGATCTCACTTCATCCAAATTAGTTCCCAACGAAGGTCAAAACATTATCTTGGTTGAAAATGTCTTCGAAGCTTCGTGTAACCTGATCCTCAATTGGACTAGTGAGACCTAGACTAAAATTATGGGCACTCTCGAACTGCTGAGCAAGTTTTTGAGCCTTTTCGCCATTTGTTAATAAAATTTTATTTCCCTCTTTAAGCGCTGGAATTGGCTTTTGAGGTTTTTTAGGAAATTTTCGTTAATTTCCAAAAGGGTTTCGAACTGGGATCCAACTTCGAGACATTATTCTCAAAGTTGGTATTTCTCAGAATAGCGAAACGTTTTTTAATTTCATTTTGCAAATCTCGCCAAATAACTTTTAAAGTAGGATCGCGAGTTCTTTGGTATTGCCTTCGCCTCACATTTTTAAGACGGATCAGTAGCTGAAGATCGTCGTCAATAATAATGGAGTTGAATTTAATTTCACATTTAGGAATTGCAATGCCTCTGGCTTCGACAATTAAATTTGTCAAAGATACGAAGCATTATCAATATCACTTTTGGTATCGAGAGGAATATCAACATCAAAATTCCTATCGATATACGTTTTATATAAATCCCAATCAGCTCTATGATAATTAAAAGTAGAGCTGATTGGATTATAAATGACTTCTTGTGAGATTTCAAATGTCACAGGAAGGTGATCAGAGTCAAAGTCAGCATGAGTTACCAATTGGTTACACAGCTGACTTGAATCCGTTAAAACTAAATCAATTGTAGAAGGATTTCAACTGGAATAAAAACAAGTTGGTTCATTGAGATATTGAATAGTATAATATCCCGCAGAACAATCTTCAAATAAAATGTTACCATTAGGAATTGCTTTGAGCATTATTCCATGAACGGTGTTTAGCATTGGAAGTCACCAATTACGAAGAATTTAGATTTGTTGCGAGTCAGAATTTGAAGATCAGCTTTCAACAAATTCTTTTGCTGCCCATTGCATTGAAAAAGGCAAGTAAGCTGCAATGAAGGAAAATTTTTCAAAATTTGTTTTCAACAGAAACTCCCAAAGGTTTCAAAAACTTTGGTTTTGAATGAAAGAAAATAATTTATGTTTGATTCGTCTATGGATGACAATGGCGACCCCACCACAGGCGCTATCAAGGCGATCATTTTTGTAGATAACATAATTTGGATCTCTTTTAATGGAGAGTACTGGTTTTAAATATGTTTCGGTTATAATGGCAATTTGCACATTATGCACTGATAGGAAGTTGAATAATTCATCTTCCTTACCCTTTAGAAACGGGCATTCCAATTTAGAACTTTCACACAATTATTTGGATCCATTGAAACGGAGTCCGATAACAATTTTTGTGTGTACTTTATACCAACCTGAACAGCTTCTGGAATGGTATTTGAGCTTTGAACATTGCATCAATCATGTGATGCAATTGTTCAGTTAAAAATCAAAATCAGGAAGCAGTCATGCTACCTGAATCAACAACATGACCGTTATTTTCCGTTGGGACATGGGTATAAACCTCATTTTGAGAAGAGAAATTTTGTCTACCAGCAGCGATGTTTGCATACGTAGGTACATTCGAAAAATTGGAATTTACTGAAGTGCTTGCTACCCGTTGACGAGCAGCAAAATTTGTTTGTGAATTGTGGTGGGTATGAATTGCTCGACCGGTAACTGGTTTCTGAAATTTGAGCGTTTGAAAAATTTCTACCCGTCGAATCTGGGATCCGATTGGAATTTCCGTCATCAATTTTGCACGGGAATTCAAAACTTTTGCGTGAAGGGCATTCCCAGAAATTGGATTTATGATTACCCCCACAATTTGCACACTTAGAATTTATTGGAATCTTCTCTCTGGGACAAGCGTCCTTGGCGTGAGAGGTTCCACCACAAATCATGCATTTAGCATCCATGTGGCAATGTTTGGTTCCGTGACCCCACTTTTGGCACTTACGGCACTGGAGTGGGGATTTTGGAAATTTCCCCAGGCCTGCGGGAAATGTTCCCCATGTAACACGGACATGGGACATAATACAGGCCTTTCCAACTTTTCATATTATTTAGTTCACTTTTGTTAAATGAACTAAATAAAATTCTTGAGAAATGCCTTTAGGAAGTACCAGAGTGGGATTTCTTTTTCATCTTAATTACTTGGACTGGTGAAAATCCAAGTAATTCAGAATTTCAATTTTAATCTCATCCAGTGATTTGTCATCACTGGGCAGACCTTTCAAGACGACTTTGAACAATCGCTCAGTTTTGTCGTCGTATGTGAAGAATTTATGGCGCTTCTCAGTTAAATACTGGAGAAGACGTTTGCGATCGTCAAAGGATCCCGGCCAAACGCGGCAGTCACCCTTCCTAGCAATCTGAAATGAAACCTTGATCCCCCGAAGGTTACTCAAGATTTCATTCCGAAAGCCAGAAAACTCGGCAACAGATACCACAATTGGCGGAATCCGTTGTTTCCTCGCATGAATCGAATCACCTGGGCTAGAGGTAGATTCGATTTCCTCAAATCGAACTGATTGCTCAGTTCGATAGGAGAAGAAATAATGTCAACGTTAGATTTAGAAGGAATTTCTGAAGTCTCCAGCTTCCTTCTATTTTTTCCGCGCTTGGGCAGGACGGTCTTGAAACCTTGTTTCTTTGAAGGAAGTGGAGAATTCAGAGACTCTTCCTCTTGTTTTTCATTAATACTCATTGCTGAGCGTGGAGACGTGACCTTCTTAGAGTTTTTCCCAGAACGGTGTCCCTGCAGGATTACCACCGCTTGTCGGAATTTTACTTCCGCAAACGGGTCCAACGTAAAACGAAGGCACGGGTCCTTGCAAAGATCGTAACGGGATCAGTGGGTAGAAATAGCGCTAAGAAGCACCGTTGAAATTAAAATAGCTTCGGGTAGTATTAAAACTTCCTTCCGCAAAGAGAAAGAACCGCACAGCACGAAAGCACGATGCGGTCTGATCGAGGTAATCGATGATTCGTTATTTTGCTCAACAATTTGCGCTGGTACGTATCAGTACTTCGTTCAATTTTGTGTGCTTATAAATCAGTTGTTGATATCCATTTTATGATGCTTATTTTGTCATATTCTAACAAATACCCTATCACGAGACAACGCATGCATGCCAAAACTATTTACAAACTTTTGCAAAATGATGTTCTTCGCACGAATTGGTCCCAAGAAGTATGAACTTACTTTTGCAATCTCACCAAGATACGACACAAGCACGAATACGACGGCACAGGTCCGTATTATCGTTCCTATTCAAAACTAAAATTAATTTCAATACCACTTTAATTCACGGCATTTATCTTCCGTTTTCCCTGTTCGAAAATACTGCGCCAATGAGTACAGCAAATGAAAACTTTTCCCTTCCAAAAAACTAAAACAACAACACGAGCTACAACTATTTCGCGATCATACCGACCGTTAGCGAAAGCAGAAAATAACTGAAGAAACGAACCAGGGTACTAATCCAGCCCGTATCCACCACGGTTAGCTTTATGTGCTTCGAGCGTCATTCATTAGTGTTCAAGCGATTCCTAAATTGACCACTAGATGGATTCCTTTCCGTCCGGACCGCATCATCGGAAACCGCGCATTCAAGGACTGGGCGGGTGTACCGACAACCGTTCATGAATTGCGATATAATAGGCCAAATTGTTATTTTCCACCACTCGCCCCCCGCTACCTCCGGAGCGTAATCAATTTGCCAAAACTGGAGGATTTATTTTGGCAGGTTTGGATGCCGTAGGCTGGCTCCATCGGCAAGACATTTCCATACCCAGGTACTGGATTTTGGTTCTTTTTCTGTGAGTTGGATAAACGCCAATATCAAATTCGTCTCGAAATATGGATCTTCGAAGGCTGTTTGTTGAGTAGGTGTACCGGTATGGCATAATGATTGTGACAATAATGGCAGACGCAAACTGTTAGTTGGCACGAAGAGAAGATACATACTCAGATGAAAACCTGACTATAGTGTTGACATCGCGTTGATAAATGTTTCACAGCATGAAACCTTGGTAAAATATTATCTCACGGGCGTCCGGAAGAAATCATTATACTTGTCCCTGCAATCCTGCTATAAAAATATTAACAGAAACAGGAGAAA